>NW_019154165.1:2849475-2897107 GCF_002288905.1 Enhydra lutris kenyoni | reverse complement strand
TGGGAGGGAGACAAACCATAAGTGACTCTTAATCTCACAAAACAAACTGAGGGTTGATGGGGGGAGGGGGGTTGGGGGGGTGGGATTATGGACATTGGGGAGGGTATGTGCTATGGTGAGTGCTGTGAAGTGTGTAAACCTGGCGATTCACAGACCTGTACCCCTGGAGATAAAAATATATTATATGTTTATAAAAAAGAAGAGGAAGGGGTCCAAAATAACAAAAGGTGGCAGAGGAATATTCTGCAAGAATATCACTGACTTTTTCATGTGTTTGGTTTTTTTAAATTAATTTATTTTTTATTATGTTCAGTTAGTCACTGTATAGTACATCATTAATTTTTTATGTAGTGTTCAAGGATTCATTAGTTGCATATAACACCCAGTGCTCACCACAACACATGCCCTCCTTAGTACCCATCAGCCTGTTACCCCATTCCCCAACCCCCCTCCCCTCTGAAACCCTCATTTTGTTTCCCCAGGTCCATAGACTCTCATGGTTTGTCTCCCTCTTTGATTTCTCCCCCTTCAGATTTCCCTCCCTTATCACTGACTTTAAAGCCAGATAGATGTTTAAGAGGTTCCTCCAAAGTCTAGGTGTAGGACCCTGTGGCAATCATCCCACCTCCAGAGCCTGTTTACTCACCTATTAAAAAAAAAAGAATAGTGATCCCTCTTTTGCAACGTTTTTATGAGGATTAATGAAATAATACATGTAAAGTATCTAGAAGGTTTGATTATTATGACTCAGATTTCTAACTTTTGCCCTAGATAGATCAAGCCCTGCCTCTAGAATAAAACAAAGGTCTCAGATACAGGAAGGAGTTGTACAAGGGATACCCAAAGAAAGAAGTCAGAAAGTGAGGATGAGCAGGAGTTTTCCAGCAGGTGGTGGACTTGAAGCCTAGGGTGAACATTGCTATATTTACTTCTAGAAACCCTCTCCCCACCCAATTCTCAAGCTGGGAGGTGGGATGTTGGTAGTATCTTCACTCAGCTCATACCTAGAGAGGCATAAACCCTTCAAAGCTGTCTTCTTATCTCTGCCTGGATGGTCAGACCAGTTTTCTGGCACTGTAGGTAAAGTAGTACTCTCTCAGGGAGCAATGAGACATTTCCTTGAGGTCTGTGGGGGAGGCTACATCTTTTGTATCAGATCAAGAACCTGCATCCTTTCCTATCCATGTTCTAATTCCCAAAGGCATGCAGAGCCCAGAAGGTGAGAGATGGGCTAATACTACATTTCTCCCAATTCATGCACCTCTGGGCCAGAACTACTTGGCAAAAATCAGAAGTTGAGTCATGGCTTCTGGGTTAACTTCAAGGCACCCTTAGGAAGGATCATGTTCTTAGATTTTGAGATGGGTGCTTAGGGGATCATAGGGGGGCTTTGGGCTGGTGATTTTGAGGCTGAGCATGCTCTGAGAGATCATTCCATTCCCAGTGATTTAAATGTCTATTTTTTTTTCCTGTTCACTTTCCACATTCCTAGGAGAAATCTGGGGGTGGGGGAGAAATCTGGATACAAGCTAAAGTGGGTGCCAGCACCTTCCAGTCATGACCTAAACCTCTCCAGTATCAGAATTTGACCAAGTTGTTTCCCGCCTCTGACCCAAGAGATAGCCATGCTCCTGGCAACATTGCAGAGATTACTAGCTATAAGATGCTGGGGAAAGTGACCAGTAATTTGGAGGTCTGACAGCCTTTTTTCAGAAGTCACCTTGAGTGAGGAAAAGTAATCTCATTTACCATGGAGAGGGCAGCAGAGGACAATTTACAGAATCCTCACCCTACACTCAGAACTCCTGGTTAGAATCTGTGCATGGAGTTATATCTGTGGTCAGCTCAATCACAGGCAGCATCACCTCCCTGCAGGCCAGTACAGACCTGACTCAATGTAGGAAGTGGAGAAAGTCCAAAGGGTAACCAGAGAAATCAGAGAAAAGGAAAGTCTCCAGGGAAGTGACACAGCCTTCGAAACCCAAATTGCCACAATAGGTAAGTCCAAAGCATGATAAGGGGGGAGGGCAGTTATTTGTATATAATTTGCACAGATGTCTCTCCTTCCCTAACTGACTGTCATATAGAAACATTCATCCTCCAATTCTCATATTCTAAGCTGAGCTCTCCTAGCCTAGAGCTCCTGCTCAGTAATGTTGCCTCAACTTCACTCCCAGATCATTCTAGCAATGGCTTTTCCCCACATCTACCACGCTTGCCTCTTTGGCCTGGAAGAGCTACCTTTTTACCTTTATGGTCCATAAATTAAGGCTACCCAATTCAGGAAATCTAGGGAGAGTTTCACCCTTCCCCTGGGTATACAAAAAAGGATGAGTCATTCATCATTTCTTGGGGAAGAGGGCAAGTCTTGTAACTAGAGCTAGCTTGATTAGTTACTAAACTCAGAAAACATTAGCCATCTACATTCTGTAAATGAACTGAAAGCCAGAAGCACTCCTGAAAGATAGGCCATTACTGGGGGAGTCCATAAGGAAGCTCAGACTTCAGAACAGAAAGGGATAACCTGTTAACTGACATATCAAAGTCCAAGATGGCCTTGGAAGGTCACATAGCCAATAAAATAAATAGGCCCAGCTATAATCCAGACCAACCCATGAAGGTACTGAGCGTCCTTGAGGTATACCTTAGGGAAGCCTCATGTGCTGTTCCTCCTAAAGTTCCAGACCATGGGTCAGGTTCAGACCTACCCCGAGACATCTACTGACTTCCTTCCTAAAGGCCTAGGAACTCAACCTCCTTTCCTTTCCTCTCTAAAGCTATCCCTGGCACTCATCTCTTTAGGTGGGGCACAGCTCTTCTTCAGACTGGCTAAAGAGTGAGTTAAAGTTATCCTGGCACTCTCCCCAAAATAAATCTAATGACAACCCTCAGGTAAAGAGCTCTACTGACCACCGCCAAGGTAGAGGTAAAAATAACAACACATTGCCCAGACTAGATTCATTGAATTGTTACAGCAGAATGAACATAAAATGGCAAAGGTTCCATTTTCCAAAGTCCCCAGATTGAAGAGGTTAGGCTCTATCTCCTGACTCCCTTCTGAGATGACCACTAGAAGATCTATGAGGCCTTTCCCTCTGTATTTCTTATCTGGAGGGTGGCAATCACTTCCTCCTAACACTAAACACACACACACACACACACACACTTCTCCCAACTCATGCCTGACAAGCTCCTTTTTCCTTATGGGCCATCTGTATCTCTGATGATATTATCCCCGCAGCCCACAAGCCTCTGCTATACAGAGAAATTGTCCCCCCAACCTGGGAATTTCTTCCCAGCAGAGAACCAGACTTAATAATATGCTGGCAAATGTGTTTCAAGCAATGGAATAGAAAGACACCATGAGAAAATAAAAAGAGAATGCTTACCTTGTCCTACAAAGAATAGTTCAGGGTGGACTAAAATGTACTGAGGACCATGTATGAGGCACTTTAGAACCATCATGACATTTCATCTACACAACAAATTTATGAAGTAGCTATTTCTCCCATTTCACTGATAGGAAAACTGATAGGTTCTGACCACTTGTGCTCACTGGGATGCAAACCCAGGCCTTTCTGACTCCAAAGTCTATGCTGTTTTGACTACCAGTGTGCTGCTTCCTGAAGAGGGTGGGAACCATAGACCAGAGCCCACAAGGTCAGCTGAAAGAGGCAACTTCTAGATCACTGCACCATGTCCCAAACCTGAGAAAATGAACCATAGACCCTCTGGGGAACAGGATAGCTATAGAGCCAAAGCGCAGCATATGCCAGGGTATCAGCCCCCACCCAAAAGCAGTGCAGGAAGAGGTTAAGGGAGGGACTGAAAGAGAAGTCCAAGCCCAGGCCCAGGTCGTGCTTGGACCAGCATTCAATGTCACTCAGACACTAGTGCTCAGCCACTTCTGCTGCTTTAAGACCTCTACTTCATTCCCTTCTATATTCAGCTCTGCTGGTGGCAGAGGATGAGGCAGGCAGTGACTTGGTATTGAGCTGTGGAAGATGAAAGCCCTCCCTTCCTTGTCCTCTGATCCTAACTTTTGCCTTTCACCAGGTACTTCCCTGTGGCAGATGAGGCAGGAAGTTGTAGAGGGGAGCTTTCTAGCCTTCACAAGCAATCTGCACCAGATCCCAGACCAGTAGCCTTTTGGCCGAGATCTTGCCTTGACTTGGGAGTTGGCTTCAGAGAGGATCTGAAGAGCAGAGCTGAAAGGACCCATCTGCCCACTGGCGGCTGGAAAATCTACCTCTGTCTCTATAGATAGGTAACTTGTTGACCCATAAGAAAATATCCAGTAAATAAAGAAACCACTTCCCTTGTTAGGAGAAACCCATTGCACTGAAAAGAGAATCTTCATGTGGGAAAGAGCCATAATCACCACCCAACTCTGGCCCACTGAATCTTCCTTTTCCTTGAGGTCCTAGGTCTCACTCTGACCTTACCACTGTCACTCCCTTCGTAAAATAGAACACAGAGTCTGCCAGGTCAGAGCAAAGTGGACCTTGGGAAGGAGGGCTGGAGAGTAGCTCTCATTCCCAGGACCTCCATAGTAGTCCCCCATAGTAGGGCTCTGCCTTTTTCTCATCCACCCCTGTTGCCACAGTATCTGCACTAAGAACTTTCTCAAACACGCTGGGGAAAGCAAAGGGCAATGTCAGAAACCCAAACAACCCAGATTCCACGGTAACCATCTGAGCTGAGCCAACCATGGCTAACTCTTCACTGGCACTCACACACTGTCTGTATTATATCCCAGCTCCAAAATGGCATATGCCTGGCTCCTGCCCTCTCTGGCCCTAGCCTGTGTTCACAAGGAGACCACTTTTTACCTCCAACCTCAGTGGGCAAGTGTTTGAGAGCTGGGTTCCTCCCCAACCAATATTGCAGAAACTTGAATCCGAAACTTCCTAGAGGCCTCCTTTCTCAGTCCTGGTTTCCACACTAATGAATATATATTTCTTTCTCAGGTGATTCTCAGGACTCCATTGTGGTTGATATCATTTATTATCCAGTTCAGGTGAAAGCCAACTCCTTATATTTAACCTGCATGACTTTGACCTGAACAGGTTCCACAGTCTGACAGCACTTCAGTTTTAGACAACCCTTAACATCTGAATACCAAGAGTAGCCCACATACAGTGTAACATATGGCGCCTCAATTCTCTGTACTGTGAAATGTGGGAACTTACATGTAGCCCAAAATAATAACCTTTAGAACTCTTTGGATACAGCCAAAGTAGAATATTCCCATCCTTGCTGTGAGAAGCATGCAGTAATAACCTTTTGTTTTGGTATGGTTTGGGTTTTTTGTTTGCTTGTTTCTAACTCTAAGGACAATTTTATTTTAATTAAAGCAACAGTCTTAAATTAGCTTCAGTACCAAATAGTATCCCAGATTCGTGTAAACTGAAAAAAAAAACCATTTGGGTTAGTTTCTGAGTTTTGGAATACCCAAATCTTACAAGTGCTTGCCTTCAAACTAATGAAATGGAGTTGTTATACAAATGAATTTTAGCAATACCATCCAGAGGTAGAAAAAAATACACATAGATGGATGGACACACATACACATACAAGATACAAACAATTTTCTAGCTTTTGCTCTTAGTAATATTTGTGGAAAAGTCATTAACAGTCTTCTAGCTTTTGTTCTTACTAGTATTTGTGGAAAGACATTAAAAACCCAACGTCCAAATACCTCCTTTTTTTGTAAAAAAACTCTTCCCTAAAGTTCTCTCTTATTCTTTATTTCAAAGAATTGCCTAGAGTGCCTGGGTGGCTCAGTCAGTTAAGTGTCCAACTCTTGATTTTGGCTCAGGTCATGTTGTCAGGCACATGAGATCCAGCCATGCAAAGCTGGCTGCATGAAACCTGCTTACGATTCTCTCTCTCTCCCTCTCCCTTTGCCCCTCTCACCCTGCTAGCACACACTCTCTCTCTCTCTAAAACAAACAAAACAAAAGAACACAAAGAATTGCTCTCAGGTCCTAAAGAAGGTGGGGAGAAAATTTACATCACAAAGGCAGAAAGGGAGCATCCATATTTCCTCCAAAGTGAAAATTTGGTGTGTATCTGTCTGTTATGAGGGGTGCTAGAGTCTGGACATTCTAGCAGTTTTTCTTTTTTAACTCTTTCTTGTTTCCTTCTTCAGTTTCATTCAATTGTAAGCTGTGTTTACATTTAAAGATGTAAAATGTATAATTTCACAGTACAGAAAGAATGCAGAGCAATTTTTGTTTTCCAGAATTTCAGGGTAATTGTAATTTAAAGTTAAATTTCCTTTCTCCTAAGTACAGTACAATTTTGTTCCAATAACTTGATTTTTACAAGAATAGGTGAGGTTTGGGATTGGTAGATAGGTGGGCCTTGACTTATTTCTGGAGTTCCATTTCTGGTTTCATAGATATATGTAAGACAAAGAGTTGTTTTTAATTTTCCAAAGAACTAGATTCCAGCCTGAATATTAAGTGATTGGATTACCTTTTTAACTGAATTTACTTCTTTATATTAAGGAAACTTTTAACTAAAATTGGAATCAAAAGATTTTTGTCTGTATAAAGCATTTTTTTTAAAAGGCCTTCTAGTTCACCCTCGGTTTCTAGTAATCCCTGAATATTGGTCTTTCACAGATCATTAGTAGGAGGGACTAAAAGAAATTTTGGTCCTCTTTTCCTCTGAAAGGAAGGTAGTAAATAAGTCATCAACCTTTTAAATTTCTCTCAGAATTTTGTGGGAACTTTTAAAAGTGGAGGTAAAGGGCTTATAATTTGAAAGTTTTTGCTGCTATGCAGGAGACACAATATATACATCTTTTGCAGTGAGGGATCTTGCATATACCTGCAATGGACATTGCTAATGAATGCCTGCAGCTAGTGGAGTCTGGATTATCAGTCCCTGAAAGGTAATTTGTTATTTATGTACCAAACCCTAAAATCACAAAACCTTGGATGGCAAAAGCTTTAGAAGTCATCTAGTCCTCTTGTGGCTATTTAAACAGAGGAAGTCATTTAACTTCTACTAGATACTACTTGCAGATTCCTTCACTGAGGGGAATTCACAACCTCTGCGGGAAACTATGAGAGGAAGATCCTCCGTTTCTGCATGTTGTGGTTGCAGTTCATGTTTGGTATTAAAACACAGCCATGATCTGTTAGGCACATGTAGCAGATTTGTTAGAGTAAAGGCACACCCTTGTGATGGGGTGGGGATGGTCTTGCTTGAAGTATCTATTTATCCACTGGTACATTCATGCATTCACTCATTCAACAAATACTGAGTGTCCATATATTAGGTATTATACTTGTTGCTAGAGAAACAGGGAAAAATAAAAACAGATATGGCTCTTGCTCTGATGAGTTTGGAATGTAGTGGGCAAGACAGTAATAAAACAAGGAATCACAAAAATAAGGTGAAATACAACTGAGATAAATGCTATGAAGAAAGGAAGACAGTTCTATGAGAGGTATAACAAAGGAACCTGACCTAGCCTAGAGGGACTGGTCTAGGAAACCTTCCCTGAGGAAGTGATGCTGGAACTGAAATCTGAGTATTAATTAGGTTAGCTAAATGAAACAGATGGAGGTGGAAAGTGGAGCATGTTCTAGGAAGAATAACAAACATGTGCAAAGGCCCTGTGGCCAACGAAAGATGGTAAATTTGGAACTTAAAGAAGACCAGTGTGGGTGGACCTTGGAGCAGATGGGACAAAGTGATGTGAGGCTAGAGATGTAAGTTTGGACAAGACCTTATATGACCTTGTAGGCCACATTAATGATTCTTTCCTCAAGTATCATGGGAAATTATTGGAGGATGTTCATATAAGATGATAACACAATTGGGTTTAACTTTTGAAAATATCACTCTGGTTTCTCTGTAGAAAATGGGTTGGAGAGAATCCAGCATGGATGTGTGGAGACCAGTCTTTGTAATAGATAAAATGAGAAATGACAGTAATCTAGACAAAGGTGGCAGCTGACAGTGTCATTGAAAAGATGTGGATATTACAAAGATATGGATGGAACTGGAGGGTATTAGGCTAAGCAAAATTAGTCAATCAGAGAAAAACAATTATCATATGGTTTCACTCATATGTGGAATTTAAGAAACAAAACAGAGGATCATAGGGGAGGGGAGGGAAAAAATGAAATAAGATTAAATTGGAGAGACAGACAAACCGTAAGAGATTCTTAACTCTAGGAAACAAATTGAGGGTTGCTGGAGGGGAGGTGGGTGGGGGGATGGGGTAACTGGGTGATGGGCATTAAGGAGGGCACATGATGTAATGAGCACTGGCTGTTATATGCAATAGATGAATAACTGAACTCTACATCTGAAACTAATGATACACTGTATGTTAACTCACTGAATTTAAATAAAATAAGTTAAAAAATTTTTTTAAAAAGAAGAAAGAAAGATGCTTTCAACACAGGAAGAAAAGCGGTGGATGAATTAAGAAACTTTTGAGAGGTAAAATAAAGAGGAATTAGTGATGGATCGGATATGAGGGAGAGGGGTTGCCAAGAATGACTCCTAGGTTTCTGAACTGCATGACTGGATAGTTGGGATGCCATTCATTGAAAATAGGAAAACTTGGTAGAGGAGGGGATCATAGGTTTGGTCTTGGGTGTATTGAATTTGAGATGTGTTTCAATTATCTCAGTAGAGACATAAATATGCAATATATACCATAGGCATGGATAAGATTTCCTAAGAAAAGAGTATAGAGTGAGAAAATAAGGCAACTTTGAGGAACTCCAACATTTAAAAACAACTGAGAGAAAAATGAGCTCCCAAAAGAAACCAATAAGGAGTTATCAGAGAAGTAGGAGAAAAACAAAGAAAGGAGGCTAATGGAAGAAAGTGTCTCAATAAAAAAGAAGCAGTCAACAATGTCAAATGTCACTGAGAAGTCAAGTGAAATAAAGATTGCAAGCACCCTTTGGAGTTAATGACATTAAGTTCACTGGTGACCTAAATCAAAGCATTTTCAGGGTAATAATGGGGCAGAAGCATGATTGAAAGCAGATAATTCTTTTAGGAAGATTATTTGGGAGGCAAGAACAATGAGTGATAACTGGAGAGGAGGTGGAGTTGAGGCAGGCATTATTTTAAGATGACAGAGACTGGGGGCACCTGAGTGGCTCAGTGGGTTAGAGCCTCTGCCTTCGGCTCAGGTCATGATCCCAGGGTCCTGGGATCGAGCCCCGTATTGGGCTCTCTGCTTAGCGGGGAACCTGCTTCCTCCTCTCCCTCCTGCCTGCCTCTCTGACTACTTGTGATCTCTGTCTATCAAATTAAAAAAAAAATGACAGAGACTGTTTTACTTGCTACTGAGAAGGGTCCAGTTGAGAGAAAGAGGTTGAATACCTAGAAGAGAAAAGGGATAATTGATAGTGTGAAAAAGTGGGAAGGGATAGGCTACAAAACACCAGTGCAAGGAACGGTCCTCTGAGAAGAAAGGACACTTCCTCCACTGTTAGAAATGGAAACTCCTACGTAGAATGTCATTGAGGTAATGTAGGAAATGGAGGCTCTGCCTGATGCTTTAATCTTCTTGGTGAAATAAATGATGAGGTGATCTGCTATGAGAGAAAGTGAGAGTGTAGACACAGGGGTTGGAGGTTTAAGGAAAGAGTGGAGAAGACTTGAAATAGTCATCCTAAAGAGTGAGAGGTACTAATGAAATTCAGTATGTAGTAGGATCGTGAAGAAGTGTTGATGGCTCAACTGAGATTGATTATTTATAATGGAACAGATCCCGTTTGTGACAATAAATGTAGGTAGCTAAATGGAATGGAAAAGATGAGGAAGTTTAGGAACCAGGAGGTCCAAGTGAAGGCTGAATCATCAACATGGATACTTAAGTCCCCTAGGATGATGGCAGGACTTACAGTAGGGGGTGGGAAAGCCAACAAGACAGACACCAAAGTCTTCACTGAGAAAAAAGGGTGTATTCATTACTTGGGGCTGCTCTAACAAATTACCACAAACCGGGTGACATAAAACTACAGAAATTTATTCTGTAATAATTCTGAAGGCCATTAGTCCTAAATCAAGGTGTTGGAAGGGTTGGTTCCTTCTAAAGGCTCTAAGGGAGATCTACACCATACATCTCTCCATGTTTCTGATAATTGCTGACAATCCTTGGCATCCCTTGGTTTATCCTGAAGACCTATCACCCCAGTCTCTGCCTCTGTCATCACATTGCCATCTTTCCCCTGTATATGTCTATGTCCAAATTTGCCTCTTTTTATAAGAACATTAGTCAGCAGCCCACCCTAATCCACGATGACCGCGTCTTAACTTGATAAGATCTATAAAGACCCTATTTCCAAATAAAGTCACCTTCACAGGTTAAGACTTCAACATATCTTTTGGGGAGGGTGACAATTCAACCCACTACAGAGGATATGACCAGGAGGTCTATACATGACAGAAATGAGAAGGAGTGAGTTATATATCGAAATGATGTCTGTCTCAAAAAAGCTGTAGTTTTTGCAAGAGGGGAGGAAACAAATGGTCTGAGAGTAAGTTCTGGGGGTAAGGAAGACATCCACTCCACTTTCTGATCTTAAAGTACTGAAAAAGACAACATAAGAAGACAGCAGGGGAAAAGGAGCCCTCTGGGTAGAACTAGGTTTCTGTTAAGCAAAAGAGGTTGAGAATGCTGATTAGGGAGCATCTGGTCAAGAGGGCTCTGGTGGAAGGCTTGGGGAGGTGAAGAAAAACTGGAGGGATGGAGGGATGGAGAGGGTCAGGAAAAAAGCAGAGCATTATGAGAACTAATATAAGGGTGGATGTGAGGCTTACACTTTGGGGGTGGACTAATGACTTTGGAAGATGTAGGGCAGGGTGAATTTAGTCCTGGCATCTTTGAAGAGTTATCAGGATTTTGGATATGGTGGTCAGAAAACCAGCACTCTCATCCTGGGTTGGTGGCAGCTTTAGGAACTGTAGACTCTGCATACTACACGCTTTAGGGTAGTGATGACAGCATAAGTGGCCATCTTGTACCTTTGAGGCTTAGAGTGGAATGGAGTCTAAGTCAGGGTCACTTTGTCAGTTACCCAGGCGTGAGGCTGTATTCCTTTTACAAGAAGTTGGAAATGAGAAGGAAAGCCCAAGGTAGACTAAGAGGAGGACATTTACTTCTCTTGGCCTCGACTGAGATGGTATTGAAATATCTAACAGGCATCCCCTGGGTTGTAGGTTTTAAAATAAGGCCCTCTATCTCTCTGCTCTATTTGCCAACACAGCCACCAGGGCCAAACAATCAAGCAAGCTGCAAATGCTACCTGGTGCTCAAATCTAGGTGATTACCCAGAATCACTAACACTCTTCTAGGGAGAGCATGAACTCTTGTGTTCAAATTCTGCCTCAGCCACTTGCTAACTGTGTGACCTTAGACAAGTAACTTAAATCTATCTGTCCCTCACTTTCTTCATCTGGAAGAAATAACGTCTGGAGAAATAACAGTTCCTGCCTCACGGAATTGTTGTCATAGAGGGTTAAGTGACTTGATCTATGTCAGTGCTTAGAACGGTACCTGGTACATACTACACACTATATAAGCATTTTTATTGTTATTCGTTCTCTATCCCATCACCCTACTTAATCCCTTGACACTACCCTGCTTGCTATAATCATCTTGACTCTGAACCCTGCCTTGCATAACTACTTCTGATCCTTCCCCTATGGGGGTTCTTCCCTGGGTCTTTTAATTAAGGCCAATTAAGCCCAGGTCCTTCAACTGTTCTCCATACGATGTGGCTGCTGGTTCACCAGCCTAGTAACCCACCTTTGGACACTATGTACTTTATCAGTGTATCCCTGTTTAAATGGGTTGTCCAGAATGGAGCACGGTGCTCCAGGAGGGATGTGACAAGTATGGAGAAAGGCAGAACCATCTTTTCTCTTGTTCTAGTTCTATACTTCTATTAATGCAGCCTAATATCTAATTAGCTCTTTTGGCAGCATCATCACTCTGTAGACTTGTCTTTTTCACATGTGCTGTTGTTAAACCAGGCAGGTCTCTTCTATCCTGTGCTAGAGGAACAAACCAGCTGTAGTTGCTGAAAGGAAGTCAAGTCTAGCAGTCAGAGCCCAGTGTATGAGGGGTTTAGTATAAAGGAAGGGCAGTCCAGGCAAGGAGTTGGTAGCTGGGGTTCATGGCAGATGCTATCAGTTGCCTACCCAATAAGGATTTACCTCTTCTTCCTTACTCACAGAATCCCAACTTTGTTCAGACAAGCAATGTGCCCAGCTAAAAGTAGTGGACTTTCTGGCTTCCTTTGCAGCTGGGAGTGTCCATATGGCACAGTTCTAGTCAAAGGGATGTAGGTAGAGGTCACTGAGGAGAGTGTTCCATTCCTAATAAAAAACCAAAGCCTAGGGCACCTGTGTGGCTCCGTCGGTTAAGTGTCTGCCTTAGGCTCAGGTTATGATCTCCAGGTCCTGAGATCAAGCCCCGTGTCAGGCTCCCTGCTCAGCAGGGAATCTGCTTCTCCCTCTTTCTCTGCCTCTCCACTGGCTCATGTGCTCTCTCTGTCTCACTCTCTCTCAAGTGAATAAATAAAATCTTTAAAAAAAAAAAAAAAAAGGCCAAAGCCTCTCTAGAAGGTTCTTTCTCCTTAGCCTTCTTGCCCAGCAGCTGTTTCCCATTCTTCCTGTCTATAATGCACACATGTGAGCCAGAGCTTCAGCAGGTGTCTTGTGACCATGAGACAAAAAGCAAACCTACCCTAAGGATGGTGGAGATAAAAAGCCAGGGCCTTGGGGTGCCTGGGCAGCCCAATCTGTTAAGCATCTGCTTTCAGCTCAGGTCATTATTCCAGGGTCCTGGGATTGAGTCCCACATCAGGCTCCTTGCTCAGAGGGGAGCTTGCTTTTCCCTCTGCCTGCCACTCCCCCTCTCCCCGCTGCTTGTGCGCTCTCACACTCTCTCTCTCACACACACACACACCTACACACACACACACACACACACACACACAAACAAATAAATAAATCTTAAGGAGAAAGGGAAAGGAAAAGAAAGGAAAGGAAAGACAAGACAAGACAAGACGAGAAAAGCCAAGCCAATCCAGGGCGTTGATGGCATTGCTGAACTGCCATATCAGCCTTAGACCATGTATTCAGGGAATTTTTGGTACACAAGACAAATAAACCTTTATCTTAGATAGCCATTATTGTAGAGCTGTCTGTTATTTGAAACCAAAAGCATACCTAACTGACATAGGGTTACCATATAGGAAAACTGGGGATCCAAATGGAGGGCTAACATGAAGATAGGAATTTAGACACTTAGAAATACAGTTGGGGTCAGAGGAGTCCACCAGTAACAGGCCTCAGCCACTGAGTAGGGACTTGGGGTCAGGAATTTCTCCCTAGATGGTGGACTAAAAGAGCATACTGGACCTAGGACTTGATAGGGTACTGGTGGTCAGGCAGGGTCACTGAATGGGGGACTAAGACACAGGACAAGGAGAGAGGAGGCCAGGAATTAAACTGAGCAATGAGAGAGAGGCTCAGTGGAAACTTGAGATAAGACTCAGACCAGTGGCAGAGGGGTTACTTGATGCTAAGTTCCAGTATACAGGATGAGGTTACTTCCATCCTTCCTCTCTTAGGACAGATGTAGCCTGCAGGTCGGAGGTCAAGTATTCCAACTATATGAAGGAAGGAGTGGGGACAGAAGGTGGGATCTAGGCAAAGCCTGACAAGCTGTAGTTCAAGCTGTGCTTTAGCCATCCCGACACTCTTCTTACAGGTTCTTAGATTCAGCCTTAATTGCAAGTTCTTGTTTCCATCCTTTTCCTATGAACTTTTAAGATCTGAGCTTAACAGAAAGTTCCCTGTGTAACCATTTGGTCTCTTTAAATGGCTCCCACTTTTTCTTCTCCCTAATTTGTCAGAATTTCACAGTGGAAAACCTTCCCTTCCTCTTCTACTCCAAGTTGTCTCTCCCCTACCAGGTTTGGGGACACTCTATCACTCTTTCTGGGCAGTCTGGGTCCCATCAGAAGTGACCCATCCTTAGCCTCCAGCTTTAGCCTCTGCTCACCTGGAGCAGGTAGAGAAAAAGGGCTGGGAAGAAGACTGGCCAGGGTCCACCAGTTCTAGGGAGCAGCAGACTCCCTTCCCGCCGGCTATTCTGCTGCAGGGGCCTGATTAGAGGCCAATGCCTTCCCTTCCCCAATCCCAACTTCTTGTATAATCTAGAGTGAGGGAATGAGAGCTTCCTCTGACCTCTGGTATGCTACCACTTCTCCTTTGTGTGAGGCAGGTACTGTGTAGGTAAGTTATTGTTATATTGTGCTCCTGTGATAAATGGACCTTTGTGAGACACTTTTCACCGTGTGTGTGCTGGAGGAGGGAGGGAGTCTTGCCTGAGTGACTTCTCACAGAAAGCTCCAGAGGTGCTCAGAGCTGATAGCCTAGGCCTGGCAGGCTGCTCTTTCATTGGCATTCAAGGGTGTCAATCACAGTGGCCCTGCCAATCAGCTCCCAATCAGGTATCTGTAAGAGATTAGCCTTCTTTGTTTAACAGAACACTGAACCCTCCAAGGACTAAACAAAGAATGGCTCTGGAGAGACAGTTCCTAGGGATGCAGGGACAGTCCTGCCAGTGTCACTAACTGGAACCCTTTGGTTTCATCTTCCTTCAAGCCCTACTTTATTCCTTGCATCTAGGCCAGTCCTAGGTCCTTTTAATTCTGTCATTTCCCTCCCATGTGGATTTATTCTCTTTACCTACTGCTGCTTTGCTTAGCCCTTAACACCTCTAATCTGAACTACTAACCAGTTTCCTAACCAGTTTCCCTGCCTCAAGTCTCCCCCTGCCCCTCCCCAAGCTCCATCCTGCAGCCAAATGAATCTTCTAAAAATACACATCTGATTGTGTCACCTCCTGCTGAAAACCTTTCAGCCTCTTCTGTGGCTCTTAGTACCCCTGGCATAAAGTCCAAACTACTTAGCACAGCACCTAGGGCCCTTCATGATTTGACTCCTGCCAAATCTTCAGCCTCATTTTTGGCAGTGCTCCCATTTTACACCTATTCACAATGAACTACTTTGCAGGTTTCTGAACATGCCATTCTTGGCTTTGCTCCTGGGCCTTTACACATGACATTCCCTCTGACTGGGACATCCTTCACACACCACCTTCTCTCCTATCTGTCTAGCCAATTCTTTCTCATCCCTAAGACTTCAACTGAACTCCTTCAGCCTAAGACACATATTTTACTCATGCCCATATCTCTGATGCCTAGTACAGTGTCTGGAACATAACAAATCCTCAAAAGATGTTTGTCAAATGAATGAATGAATGTTCCCAACTCATGTGGCTGTGTGCAAAGTTGTCTCTGAGGGAAGCTGGCAGAGCTGATCGGTCCTTTCCTTTATGGGAGGAAAACCTCTCCTTCTTCCCATTCATATTTATCCTTATTACACTGGGTTGCAACTTATTTAAAATATCTGCATCCCTAATTCAACTATGAGCGTTTCAAGGGTGGGGCCATGACTACCTAGTTCCCTAGTATATTCCCACCTAGTCCCCAGAATAGTATTTGGAACATAATGAATGAATAGGCCTCTCAAATGCCTGACAGATTTGTTCCTTGTCTCATATCCCTCTACTCCCTTCCCCATAAGCTCTCACCACCAATACATCCAAACTGTACACTTGTGGCCTCAGAACTATACAGGGCTCCTCCTTGTCCCTGAAACATTCACCTGCATTCTTCCTAAGTGGAACGCCCTTCCCATCCCCCACCCAAATCCTGATATTTCTTTAAGAACCAGCTCAAATTTTCACTCTTCCAGAAGCCATTCATTCACCCACCCCAGCCCACTCCGAGTAGTGCTAATGATTCCCACCCATCTCATTTAGCCCTTGGCATCCCCTCATGTTACTCAGGGGAAAACCAAGACTCAGAGAAAGAAGGGACTCTCAAGGACACATGCTATGCTCAGTGGTAGAACTATTGCTTGAACCCAAGTCTCCAGCCCATGAATCCTCCCACTAGCCAACTTTCATGCTTTCTTTTCCTTCTATAGACAATGATTTCCTTTAAGGTAGGGCTGTGTCTTCCACCCCTTCATTTTTCCGGGGCTTTCCTGGAGTGTTAAGAGAGCTCTAGAGCCAGACTGCCTGGGTTTCTGCCTTGGCTTCATCAGTTATCAGCTCTGGGGCCTTAGGCAACTTAACCACTCTAAACCTCAGCTTCCTCATACATAAATGAAGATAACACTAGTGCCTATCTCATAAGATTGTTGTGAAGATTAAATGAACTAATGCTTGTAAGGTACCTAGAGCAGTAACCTAGCACCTAGTATATGCTCAATAAAGGCAATTTTCTTTATTGCTGTTAGTCTTAATATTAACACATTTTTTACTGGTAATGGTTGATTAAAAATTTGAATGGGAGAGTTACTGGGAGTGGGAGGGAGTGAGGAAAGGAAGTAGACAACGGGACCAGTCCGAGATTTGGTGGAATCCAAACAAGGTTAGTGGCGTGGCAGGACGTTTGTATGTCTGAGTTCCTAGTGCCATGTGACTCTGTAAAGGCCCAAGCACATGGTTCCATCCGGGCGGCGCAGCTTCCCTAACTCTCTCTCAGCTATTCTCAGCAGCCTGTAGGGGGAGCCAGGAAGCTAGGAAGGGGGAGAGGCTGCTGCAAATCTTACTAAGGGCAGAAACGACACCCTATCTCTACTACCCACCCTTAGCCCACCGTCTTGCCCCCTCTAGGGAGCTCTCTGAGCCCGGTCCTCTGCGGCAGCCGAACTGGGAGCTGTCCTTCAGCACCAGGGGCCGCCTTGGCCTCGGACAGGGCAGTGAGGGCGACTGCTGAGTTAGGGACACGGGACTGGTCCGATCCGCAGCCGGTTCCAGCATCGCCTAGTCACGGGGACGGAGGAGGCGACCCAAGGAGGCAGCGAGACGCTAAGGAGAAGCCTCCTGCCTCCTGCCACTAAGAATCAGCCTCAGAAGTCCCCTAGCCCTCAGGGGGGAGCGAGAGGCCGCCCTGGGGAGGAAGGCGGGCGCCCAAGTGGGCGGGGGAGGGAGAGCTCCGGGGCCTGGGACTCAGCGTGTGGCGTGTGCACGCGGGGAGCGGGCGGATGAACGGAGGCGCTGAAGTGAATGGAGTTGGGGGTGGACTGGAAACATCCCCAAACAGCACAGGCTGCGGCCGGCGGGGGCTGGTGGCGGGGGGGGGGTGGGGGCGGCGGCGAGTCCTGAGGCGCAGGCGCAGTCGGGGCCCCAGTCCCGCTCCCTCCTCCTCTCAGTGCCTCTTTCTCCGCCCCGCTCCCCCCCAAACACACTCGCACACGGGCTCTCAAGGTGTTCTCCGCACAGCGGAAGATGGCGACAGACTGAGGGGGCATGGCCAGCGGGAGCCACGGGGCCGTGCGGCTCGGCGGCCGCCACAGCGGTGCTAACGGGAGACGGAAGCGAGAGGCGCACTAAGTGAAGCCCCGTGTCGCCGTCCGGCGCCTGTGGCGCCGCCGGGAGCCAGGTGGCCCGCCCGAGCCGGAACTCCGGGAGCAGCAGGCTCGGAGCCGGAGCGGAGCCGGCCCGGGACCGGCCCGGACGAACGGCCAGAGCACGAGCGAAGCCCGAAGGACCGGGCAGTGGGCCGGCCGGCGGGCCTAGGAGGGCGCGAGCGAAGCAGGGAGCGGCGAGGAGCAGGCAGCAGGCGGGCGGGCTGACGGGCGGGCGGGAGCGGCGCGGCGCGGGGCGAGCGAGCGGAGCGCGGTGGCCGGGCCCGCACGGCGGCGCTGAGGGGCGCAGAGCTGCGCCGAGCCGAGACGGCCAGAACAGAGTGTGAGCCGGGCGGCCGCCGGCGCGGAGTGGACTGGCGCGGAGCGGAGGGCAGCTGAGGGGCCCGACACTATGAGGAGTGCGGCGCTGCCGCCGCAGCCGCCACCGCCCCAGTGCCCCGCACCGCCCCCCGCCGGGACGCCGGGCAGTGCCTAGCGGGCCGGGCGGCGGCGCCCCGGCTGCGAGAGAGGGAGCGCGGGAGGAGCGCGGGGACGGCAGGAGAGCACCCCGCGACTCTGGCCTGAGCGGTGCCCCGGAGCCGGCCGGCCTGCTTCACCATGCAGCCACCGAGGTAGAGCCTGGACGGCGCTGAGGAGCGCCGAGCGGCGCTCAGCCCGCTCGCCCGCCGGTGACGGCCGTCCGGCCTCGCGCCTGCCTGATCTCTCCAGCCCGGACCCCTCCCCCGAAATATGTTCAGGGGCGCTTGGATGTGGCCCGGGAAAGACGCCGCCGCGCTGACTATCTGCTGCTGCTGCTGCTGCTGGGCTCCCAGGCCGAGCGACAAACCTTGCGCTGACTCTGAGCGGGCGCAGCGATGGCGACTGTCCCTGGCGTCCCTGCTCTTCTTCACCGTGCTGCTCGCTGACCATCTGTGGCTGTGCGCGGGGGCCCGGCCCCGGGCCAGGGAGCTGAGCAGCGCCATGCGGCCGCCCTGGGGGACCGGCCGGGAGCGGCAGCCGATGCCTCCTCGCGCGGTGCTGCCCTTGCCGCCGCCGCCGCCCGGCGAGCCCAGCGCGTCCCCGGGCACCTGCGGCCCCCAATACAGCAACCTGACCAAAGCCACCCCCGCTGCCGGTCCCAGGCCGGACTGCGGTGGCGTCCCAGAGCCCACGGGGCTGGACGCAGCTTGCACCAAATTGCAATCTTTGCAGAGACTTTTTGAACCGACTACCCCGGCCCCCCCACTGCGACCCCCTGACTCCCCTTCCCGTGCCCCGGCCGAGTTCCCCTCCGCCAAAAAAAACTTGCTCAAAGGCCACTTTCGGAACTTCACTCTCTCCTTTTGCGACACCTACACGGTCTGGGACTTGCTGCTGGGCATGGACCGCCCCGACAGCCTGGACTGCAGCCTGGACACCTTGCTGGGGGACCTGCTGGCCGTGGTGGCCAGCCCGGGCTCCGGGGCCTGGGAGGTGTGTAACAACTGTATCGAGGCGTACCAGCGGCTCGACCGACATGCTCAGGAAAAATATGACGAGTTCGACCTCGTGCTGCATAAATACTTACAGGCAGAAGAGTACTCAATCCGGTCCTGCACGAAAGGCTGTAAGGTAGGGACTGGCGTCCGCGGGCAAACCACCTCCCTCGGTGGCGGCGGGAGCGGTGGCGGTGGGACCCAGAGACAAAAGGAGGTCTCCCCCCACCCTCTATACACCTCACCTCCTCCCATCACCCCCACCGTTCACAGTAGGGCACTACGAATGCTACCTTGGGACCCTCCCCAGAGAGGGGTGCCTCAGAGATTCAGGTCAGTCAAACCACCTGGCCAACTTCTATCAACCCCGGGTTTTGGGCACCTTCGGACTGGGGCTTCCTGGTGCCCCGCCCCTGCACTAGGAGGGAGGGGTCACGGACAAAGGGGTGGAAAGAGGGATCTGGCAACCTCCAGCTTCCCTCCGCAGCCAGCCGGGCCCCTTCCTTTCTGAGGAGCCAGCATTGAAAGTCCTGGGTCTAGTGACTGGTGCAAGGGGAAGGCCGAAGGGGGGAAGGAAAAATATTTGGCAAACTAACCCTCACCCTTTGGCCCCTGCCAGTGGGTGAGAGGAGAGGCATTCCTGTTGGTGGGGCACTTGGCTCTGTTGACCTTATATGACCTGAGGTGGAGACCAGGGGTGCCTGTCTTCTCCAAAGGAGGGAACCTGCCAGCTCCTCTTCCCCAATAAAAGGAGCTGGGGAACAGGGCACAGTGGCTCGTGGGAGGGCCACTGGGGGTTGCAGCATTACAAAACTCCCAGTTCCTTCCCAGCACACTGGGGCACCAGTGGAGGGAAAGCTGGCTGTCTGGCTGCCGGGTACAGGCATCCAGAGGAGAGGGGAGGCCACTGCAGGAGGGGCCTGCCTAGGGCAGAGCTGGGTATGGAGAAACTTCTTGACCCTCGGCAGGGTCATTCTGGACAATAGGTGCATGGCTACTGTAAACATTTGGGATGTGTTGCTACTGCTCTGCTTGCTCAGCTTGGCCCGGGTGGCCTGCCTTTGGGAGAAAAGAGAAATGCAAGGTCAAAGTGTCAAGTGCTGAGGAGACCAGGTGGGGTGGTGGCCTCACTCATCCTGGAGCTGGGGGCTGAGAGCGGGAGAGGGAGACAGTGACTCCTAGCAGAGCTTGTCTCCTTCTGAGGCCTTGGGGAGGGGCAGAAAGTGCCCCTTTCCAACTAACGTGCCCGCTGTGGACTTCTTCAGGGTGCCATGCTCCTGGTGAGCTCCTTAAGGATTTGGGCAGGGGGTTGGGGAGGGAAGGGGTAGCTCCTTGCTCCTGACTTCACTTTCTCATTCTCCTTTTTCCTGTTCTCGTAACCTAGCAGTCTCCCTCCCGCCTCCCTCAGCCTCAGCTGACTCACTGCCTCACTCACACTACCAAATGAGATATTCCACTTCTTAAAGGTGTACAGACGGATAGACAAACACACACTGCCATACACCACCACCGCCACCCCAGGCAAAGTCATGCAGGGATAGAGAGAGGTCGTCACACCCACAAACAGTGCCAGAGAGGCAGACACCCTGTCACACACACGCATTATCTCTCTCCGATGCCAGAGACACACAGGCAGGCGAGGCGGAAGAACTGTCACATGAAGAAGGACACATTTTGTCATAGAGACAGACACACACACCCTCGATGTCAGTCACAGATACACACTCAGTGAGAACAGAGGGATGTGGTCCATGGCATACGTAATAAAGGATGTCGCTCTCTGTGGCCCTCCCTCCAGTCCCCGGGCCCTGATCATCTTCCTTCCCTTCGGCCACCAGGATGACTTGAGAGACCACACCACAACTTTCCCATGGGTTCCCCCCACCCCCATTGTAGTTGGCTCCAGGCTCCGTCCAATCCCACACTCAATAATAATCCCCTGTATTAATTATTTTTACCAAGTGCTTTGATGGAGGAGAAAGACAAACTGATGTCTTGGATTCAGGAGGCCTCATCACCTCTACCACTTGTTAGTGGTGTGACCTTGGGCACATCACTTCACTTCCCTAAGCTTCCATTTCCTCATTTGTAACATGGAACCCATGATCCTGGCTCTGCCCACATCCTGAGTCTTCTGTGAGATATCAGTGGGAAGAGATAGCGGATAGCATTTTGCAGTAATAATATGACACCTGACGTTGACATTATGCTTAAGGTTGTAACCTCTGTCAGAGATCTGATGAGATCACAACTGCCCAGGGAGGGTGGCAATACCAGCGCTATTATCCCCATTTTACAGATGAGGAAACTGAGGTGCAGGGGGATCAAGCAGTTTGCCCTGAGGCCGCTGAGCCAATGAGCGGGAGCGCCAGGCTTCCAACCAGTGTGTTCTGCAGAGGAGCAGAGGCCTGCTTTTGCCGTAGCCTCCCATCAAGCTCCCCATGGCTAGGGCCCTCCCTGCTCTCCTTTGTCTCCTTGCCGCTGTTGCTGTCGCTGTCACTCTTTTGCTCCCCCTCTCAAGTGAACTCTGCCTGCTCTCTTGCTGCCAGCTGTGCTGGGAGAAGGGCAGTGCCTGCTTCCTCCTGGTGTCTCCCACTCCTCTCCGGTGCCCACCCCCTCTACCGAGGCCTAGACCCACAGGACTCTGGATTCCAGCTGTATTATGGGCACAGAGGGGAAAGGAAGCCCTGCTCTGCTCCTAGCTGCAGCCCCTCTCCCTTCACCCCACCTCTATCCCAGTACTCTTTGCCCATTTCCATACCTGCCCCCAGGCTCCAAGCCCTTTCCTGTTTAGCCTCTACCCTAGAGGGGATCCCTTGGAGATGACACCTCATCCACAAAGCTTCCCCCCCTAAACTGCCCCCCCACCCGGTGGAGAGCCCATAGCCCAGGCCAGGATGAGGAGTCTTCCTCTATTTCTGGAAACCAAGCTTGGAGCCTCTGCTCCAGGCCCAGGTGACCCCCAGCCCTGGGGCCCTGTCCTAAGTGTCTCAGTCAGATCTTTCCTGGGCAGCTCCAAAAACCCTGTTCTCTCCCTCAGCAGCATCTGTCCCTGTTTCGGCCATGCGGGGCCCCACGAATCATATACCTGTCCTCACTGCTGCCTGTGACACCTCCCAATTTAGTACCAGCTGCAACATTTCCTTAATGTGCGACTTACTTCCTCTCGCACAGCAGGGGATGTTAAGTTAGGCTGGCCAATGCCCATCCCCACCCTGGCCTCCTGCAACCCCAGGCCACCCCAGCCCTTATCTCCCTGTGCACACAATCCCCAAGCCCTCACCTCCCCCTCCCCTTGGCCCTCCCTTCCAGCCCTGCCAGACAGCCACCTCACCCCCCCCACCCCACACACACACAGCTCTCCATCTTCCCAGCCCTGCTGCACCCCTGCCTGGTTCCTATCCCCTCTTCCCCCACCTCTGCCCCTCTCTGGCTCCAAATTTAGGACAGTGTGACTAGGGGAGTGGTGGAAATGAAAACAAAACACTGCCTACTTCTCTCATGGTTCTGATCCGAGAAGGGATAAAAGACCAAGAGAAGGACAGTTCGCTCTCTTACCGGCCATCAGGCCACAGAAGTAAAGGTTGATACCGAGAAAAGATATGACAATTCTACTCTGTTCTAGACAGACCCGAACCCACATGGCAGACTGTCCATTTCATTCTGGATCTCACACTGAACAGGTGGGGAGGAGGCTGGAACCCAGGTTCTCCTGGACAGAGTGGAAGGAGCTGTTTCACCAGGAGAAGAGACGACTCAGGACTCTGACTTCAAACCGCAGGAGAGTTGTCATGGTGCAGAAGAAGCAGGTCCTGCTAAGCCCCATAGGGACTTAGTAGTTCAACAGTCCTGGGGTCAGACCCAGCTCTTTTATCTATCCCTTGCTGTGTGACCTTGAGCTAGGTCCTTTGACTCTCTGAGCCTCACTTTGCTCATCTGTAAACTGGAGCTAATTCATCATACGAGCCCTGTGAGGTCATCATTACTGACAAGTCTACACAGGACCTAGGCCTGGCACATCGGAGTGGCTCAGTTAGCAGCTTTTTCCCTGCCAAAGAGGGAACAGACTGCCCTGGGAGGAAGTGAGCTTCTGCTCTCCGCAAACGTCTTGGTCTGACTCAGGCAGACCCTTGGAGGAAATGCTGTGGAGGCAACTCTCACTCCGGGTTATGGGAGGAGCTGAACAGGTAACCTCTGAGGACTGCTTCAGCGCAGGGTTTAGGCCCATGAGCAGAGCCTGCTCCCTGAACAGTGGCACTGGATGGGAGGGGGCGGTGAGGGGGCTGACACCTCCACACAGAGGAGGGGGGGACTGCCAGCAGAGCCAGTGCCTTGCCTTCTGCCCGTACCCGTTGGGGCCTTGCTCTTCCTCCACTCCGGCTGGCAGCTGTTTATGCCTCGCTGCCTTCCTTTCTCCTCCCACCTGCCACAGCCTTCCTGCCAAGCAGGACTCCTGGGCTAACACTGATGCTGAGAGCAGGCAGCTCAGGTCACTGGGCAAAGGGCAGATGCTCTAAGTTGGCAGTGGTCCCTGTTGTCACCCAAGCTCGCAGGCCGGGAGTTGAGCCCCACAGTTGGCCTCCTGACCCAGGGTTCTCAGGGGCAAAGAAGGTGCCCTGGGGCATGCTGGGGCTGGGGCAGGGGTGGGGGTGGGGAGGAAGTGGGAGGCAGTCAAGACGTGGCCACCTGGGAACCATGGTAAAGCCTCCCCTGGGGAGGAGCCTTTAAATCCACAGAATTTCATTGCCCAGTAATGTGAGCATTGGGCTTCTGGGACGAGACTGGCACAGAGAAGAGGCAATGTGTGTAGCTCAGCCAAGGACACAGTGGATTAAATGTGGGAGGGGAAAGTGACCTCATGCTGCCCATACCTCTCCAGACCACCTCACCCCTATCCTGACCCACCCCTACCCCCATAGTCTTCCCAAATTTTAGCCCACGCCCAACACCTCCCATCCACATACCAGTGACCCCACAACATTTCCGATCTCTTCTTAGAAGATCCCCCTAGACCCTTCCCAAACCACACCCCACACCTCACTTGCTGATCCTCACCCCTACACTCCTCCAACCCCCACTTCTCCCAACAGTTACCTCCAGCCCCTCGCCCCATCTCCCATTCCACCCCACTGCCCTCATCACCCACCTCTACCACACACCCCTCCCAGCTTTCACCCCATGTCTTTCCATTCTTCTGGCCTCTCCCCAAGCCCCCCAACCCTGCACTGTACCTCTCGCCCTTGATAACCTCCATGTCCCCTCACCTTTTGCATCTCTCACAACCCATTCACACTTTACCTCCCTTATCCCCATGCTTTCTCCTGCCTCCCCTTCTGTCTTCTGGTCCCCTCTTCTGTCCCCTCCCTCCCTACACCCCCTTTTCTGCTTTCTGCTGTTTCCCCTCCCTGCTCAGGGTAGACATGTGTATGTACGCCTGTACACACACTTAGACACAGACACTCACATGGACACACAGTCTTCTTCATGGCTACTTCCCATCCTTCCCACAGGCTGGTGCCTGACTACTATAGTCACCATAGCAACGGGAACCTCCAGGAAGGATACACTGGTATCTCCTGAAGGTGGGGGTGGGGGGAGCTAGGTGGAGGAAGGGAGCCCAGCAGCCTCCCACCTAGTCTCATGGTCTGGCTGGAAGAGTCTGCTGAACACAGTGGAGGCAGTGAAGATGGGGGTGAGGAAAGGGAAGACAGTGGGCGGGGCTGACAATAAAGGAGGGTCAGAGATCTCTGAACACCTCAAGAGCCCGAGAGGGTGCTTCTAAGTCCTATGGGGGTATGTCGTCTCCTCCCCAGGCTCTGGTACCTCATGGAAAGGGCACCCCCGCCCTTTCGTGTGTAGGTGGGGATGTATGTAGGAGGACATCTCAGGCTCAAGGGTGGGAGTTTGCCCTAGAAAATCTTCTCCCTCTGGGTGGTTCTTTTGTGTTCCCGCCCTCTGAGGCTGTTTACCTGCTTTGTGGCCGTGCAGACCTGATATCAGACCTGTCCCCCACCCCCGCCTTAGCTCACGTCTCGGCCACATGCGGACTCCAGCTGCAGGTGTTTGTCTGGAAAGCCAGGGGCATCTGCTGAGGGGTCTAGACTAATACAGGCTGCCAGAAGCACCATTGTCCAATGCTGACCTGGGAGGTCTCAGGGGAATGGGTATGTTGTGCTCCTGCGGTTACAGGCACTTAGACCAGAGTGTATGTGGGTGGCCAGGAATGCCGGCTCAGACTTCTCTCCTTAGGCATGGAGGAGGTTCAGAAAAGCCTGAATTTTTGACACCTTGAGCCAGGGAGGTGCTTAGAGGGGAGTGCAAGGGCACAGGCGAGCTGCAGCTGGCTCCGGGGAGGGAAGGAGTTGCTACAGAGTGACAGGGGCTGCCAGGACCAAAGCTCTTGCTCAAATGGATCCTGGAGAAGGGAGCTGGAACTTGGGCCACAGGTCTCCGCACTAGAAGGCTAGGCAGATGGGCGCCAAAGAAGAAAGGGGGGATAAAGGGAAGGAGGGAAAGAAAACTGCAAGCTTTTGAGGGCCTGCAAGATGACAGGGGCTTTCTTTGTGTCCATAGACTCACTTCAATCCAATCATCCCAGCAGGCAGCAACTATCATTATCCCCACTTTGCAAACGCAACAGCTGAGGCTCAGTGAGGGCAAGTGACCCACCCATGCTACACAGCCAAAAGGTGGGGGGACTGCAATACAAAATCAGGTCTGTCTGTTCTTTCACTGGAGCACACATACACAAAGAAAATGTTAATGATCTCCTCCAGCTGTCAGAAGCAGTGCCCAGCTGGCTACTGAAAGACTGGACTGCAAGGCCACCCTGACCTCAGAGGAGGTCCAACAAGGCCTCCTGGCAGCATGGGCCCCCCTGGAGTGGTTGAGGTACAAAGTGGGGACCCACCAGCATCCTCTTTGTTCAGCACCCCAGTCTCTTGTCCTTGAGACCCAGTAACAGTCACTGGTAGCCTCCTGGGAGAGTGACAGAGGATGGGCACCAGGAAAGGAGGTGTTTGCTCCCTCCTCTTTCTGCAGGCTCTACACAAGAGATGGGAGGAGCCAGCCTCCCCCTGCCTGTAGGGAAGGAACTGTACTATTGGAGGCCTCATCCGCTGGAAGGACCAACCAGAACAAGAGGGGAGGAGGTCCCCCTAGGCAGGCCTACTGCAGGCCCGAGCCCCACCCAGTACCTGCTGGGAGAGCTGGTCATGGAAAAGGTGAAACCTTTTCACCCCAGAGCATGCTGACACCTGTCCTGAGCTTTGGACACCCACTTTCCATGTCAATGTTTTGATGAGCCCTGGCCTGGGATGGCTAGGCTTCTCTTGGGAGTAGAAGGAAGTGCCAGCTCACCAAGTTCTGCCCGCCTGCTTGCCGAGGGACATGGCATGGTGGTGGGCCTTCCCATTATTTCCTAGAAGTTTATTTGGTTATTCGGATAGCCTGGTGACCTAGCAGATCTGTGGGAGGCAAACGTGTCTGCTTAGTGTTCAACTCAACTAGAACTTCCAAACGACTCAGCCCTCCAGAATTGGAAAACACCCTTGTTTTCCAATTACAAAAAAAAAAAAAAAAAAAGTCTTTGAGAAATTCTGGAAAATAGAAGTATAACAGGTAAAAGGTCCCAGAGACACTCTTAATGTTATAGTGTATTTCCTTCTAATATGTCTTTTTGTGGCATGTGTAGAGACATACATTCTTTTAAAGATTTTATTTATTTCAGGAAGAGAGAAACAGAGAGAGTGAGAGTGGGGAAAAGGTAGAAGGAGAGAGAGGGAGAGAGAGAATCCCAAGCAGGCTCCCCGCTGGGCACAGAGCCAGATGTGGGGCTCCATCCCAGGACCCCGAGACCACAACCTGAGCCAAAATCAAGAGTTAGATGCTAACCAACTGAGCCACCCAGGCACCCATATATATATATATCTTTGTAGTTTTTTCATTATAGTAAAATATACAACATGAAATTTGCCATTTTAATCACTTTTCAGTGTACAGTTCAGGGGCAATGTTGTATGATCACCACCACCATCCATTTCTAGAATGAATCCATTTCTGTACCCATTAAACAATAACTGCATTCATTCATCCCTCCCCAAGCCCTGGTAACCTCTATCCTTCCTTCTCTCTCTATGAATTTGACTCATCTAGGAACCTCATCTACGTGGAATCACGCACTATTTGTCCTTTTGTGTCTGGCTTATTTCATTTAACATCACGTTTTCAGGGTTCATCCATGTTGTGACCTGTATCAGCACTTCCTTCCTTTTTAATGGTCGAATAATATTTTATTGTCTGGATATACTATATTTTGTTTCTCCATTCATCTCTATGGACACCTGGGTTATTTCCACCTTTGGGCAATTACGAATAAAGCTGCTCCGGACATTCATGGATGAGTTTTTGTGTGGACATATGCTTTCCTTTCCTTTTACCCTTTGTCTATCATGAATGATGTTGTTATGGGCTTTGAGATACAAGTATTGGTTCAGATCCTTGCTTTCAATTGTTTGAGGTACCTACCTAGATGTGGGCTTGCTGGATCACGTGGTAATTCCACATGTAACTTTTGGAGGAAGCACTGAGCTGTTTTCCACAGCGGCTGTACCATTCTACTTTCCTATCAGCCACACAAAAGGGTTCTTAATTTCTCTGCATCCTTCCCAACACTTACTATCTTACAGGTTTTGATAAGAGCCACCCTAAGAGAGATGACTATCTATTTTTACATAGTTGAAATCATAGTTTTTTTTTACCCTGCTCTTTTTCAGTTATTGTTAAAGTTTTACTGAGCATCTTTCCATGTAATTAAATATTCAAAAACATCAGTCTTGAGGAGTGTACAATATCCTATCACATGAATACAGTGCAATTCATTTAAGTCGTTCCCTACTGCGAGATATTTACTTTACTTCCAACTTCTACCATTAGAATTAATGCTGTGATGAATATCTTTGTTCATACATCTCTATCAGATCTATGATTCCTTTTTTTAATAAATACTATTTCAATGATATTTTTCTTATTTCTCTACTTCGCTGAGTTTCTCGAATCACAAAATAATGCATGCTCATGGTACCAAATCTAACAATACAGAGGTTTACAAAGAAAACATTAATAATCCTCCCAGTGCCACTGCCCTGAGGTCGCTGATGTTAACAATTTGGTGCGTATCCTTCTGCCCCTCTCTCTGAGCTTACATAAACATTTGCACACACAATGACTTTTTCTTTCCTTTGTTTTGCATACAAATGGGAGCATAAACATTAATTCCGCAGGATGAACATTTGGGACTCCTCTAACAGAATCAAAGAGTATTAACCTTTTCAAGGCTCTTGACATACAAATTTCTTCCTTACCAATTTCTTTCCACAAGGATTATTCTAGTGTATACCTTCATAGAAAGCATGAGGCTAATTTACCACCCTTTTCCACCATCGAGTATCTTATTTTTAAAGCTTTATCAATTTGGGGTTGAAAAATGATATAGCATTGGCTTTTAATTTGCATTCTTTAGGTCAAAAATTTGTTTTTCTTGTTTATAGGCCATTTGTATTGCCTGTTTTGTGAATTGTCTGTTGGTGTCTTGTGGTTTTTTATTGATTTTTATGTACTCTTTTATAGGTATTAACGATTTTAGCCTTTTTCTGATGCCAGTTGTGGCCGTTATTTTTCTCATTTGTTATTTCAATCTTAGAACTGAAAGGAAGGAATGGGAAAGAAAAGAACTATCCCAGACCCTTAATTCATATGTCTGCCTTGTGAAGTGCAAAAATACATATTCCCATTTTACATAGGAGAAGACAGGTTCAGAGAGGTTAAATAACTAACCCAAGGTCATTCAGCTAGTAAGAGTTGCAGCTGGGATTTGAATCCAGGTCAAATCCAGGAATTTGATTGCCAGAAAGCCGTGGTACTGCCCAGTCTGTGCGAGAGCAATTAAACTATAGGTAAAGCTTTGTGCTGGTTGCTTTACATATGTAATTTGTAGAAAGGTAAGGATAGGTGCTTTTATTCTCTTCCATTTTGCAGGTGAGGAAAATGAAGATCAGGGAATTTAAGTCACTTGCTTGAGGTCCCATAACTGGTAAGAGCAGACCTGGGATTCGACCACAGGACGGAGTTTAAAGATGTTTGACCCCATCACATAGGCTGCCTCACTAGACCACCTTCTTGGATCCACACTGAGGCCCAGAGAGGGAGAGTCCTTTGCTCATAGCCGCATTAGCCACAGTTGCTCATTAGCCGCAACTTAGTGGCTGAGTCCCCCACTCCTTACAGGTGACTCTCCCATCTAGTCCTAGAAATTTCTCCCCAACTTGACCTGCAAGTCCATCAGAAAGATTTGTTTGAGTAACAAGCTAATTCCTTCCATGGTAATAGTGAAATGGAGAGACCGCCAAGGGGCAACAGGGCATGTAAGAGCTTGGGCACTGAAATCCAGGTAAATCTGGCTCTGAAATCTGCCTTCTCCATAAGCTAGTTTTTGAGACCTTGAACATGTTCTTTCACTCTTTTGGAACCTCACTTTCTTCACATTCGAAATTAAGAAGTAGGGTCATTTTGATGCTTAAAGGACATACAACATGCTAACCTCTTAAGACTACAGTACCTATGGGATGGAAAATGCTCACGAAATGGTAGCCACCATTATTGTTACTGGCTGTGTGGCCTTGGGCAAGTTACGTAAACTCCCTGGTCCTTCCTGTTGTCATCCATAAATATGTCTCCACCTCGGAAGGTGGTTACAAGCATTCAATGAGTTAATAAATGTCAGTTGCTTAGAACAGAGCAAGCACTTAATAAATAGCAGCCAGTATTATTCTCACTTTAATTAGATGTGTTTCATCCAAATGACTGTTGAATACCCAATTGAGATTGACAACACTGGGATGGACTGCTTAGGAGAAGGGAAAGGTAATTTGGGAGCAGGCAGTGAAGTGTCTGGCGTGGGAGTGGGAGATCGGGAGCCAGAAGGCAACTGGTGTGACTCTAGTGAGTGAGGGCACAAAGACATGCTTAGGTAGGGGAAGAAAGAGGCAGAGATGGAAGGACTCCAAAGCCTTGATTCACCTCATCCTTAGAGACCAAGCATGGCTGACAGATTCTTTTATCAGGTCTCTGTTCTTCCCAGCCTCTCATCTGTCTATCAGGGTACTGCATTTGGAGAAGGAGGTAAGGCAGGGTCAGGGAGCTGGTTTCACAATGATCCCTGTGGAAAGCTAGAGATTGCTTTCTGGGCCTGGGCCCAGGGCTAGCAATGTGTGGCAGACAGCTGTGTCTGGGAGGGGGCAGTGGGACTTTATGCTGCACATGTCTATGTGCAGCTCAAAGGAAGCTACGGCTGTCACTGTCTCGCTGGCAACATTCCTGTGGTGGCCTGCACAGCCATTGGGCACAGAAGCCCCCAAAGCTCCTGTCCTCTCACATCATTTCCTCTCTGGCTATAGGACCACTCAAGTTCTGTTGGCTTGTTAAGCTGACCTGGCCCAAGCCCATGGCCCAGGCAGTGGGGATGGAGTAGATGATCCAGGACTGGGCTGTGCGGGGCCTGGGGCTTTAGGGCTGAGTCTGGTGAGGTTGGTCAGATTAAGTCTCAGACATTTTTGTTTTATTGTTTTGAAGGTTCATGGATGCAAGGAAGCATTTTTGTTTCATTTTCACTTTATCAAAGTAGTGAGTATACATACGTATACTCACTCATCAGAGTCAAACCCTTGAAATTGTCTTTCCTTTTTCTTCTGATATTTATCTCCACATTTCTAATGGTATGCCAATACTACTGTTTCTTGACTTGTCTGTTTTAAATATCAGTGCATGTGTATGTGTGTGAATTTTATATATATACATATATATGTACACACATACACACACAACACACACACACACACACATATATATAATTTAATGTCTTTCAAATGATAAATATGGATCTCAGTGCTTATACTTAAAACAGAAGCCTTCTGCTCAAACCCTGAGCCTCACTCTTCAGAGTTAAATATTTCCAAATCTCTTAGCTGTTTCTTCTGATATTTACCCCCCGCATTTCAAAATGGCATGCCAATACTACAATATCTTGAGTTTTTTGTTTTAAATATCTATTGACTTTTGTTTTATTAGAGGAGAATTTAGCTCTCTTACTACCAGCAGCACAGTACGTGCACACATAATTCCCCTCCCTTCATATATACAATATTGGCATATCACAATTTCTGATTTTATCAGGATTCCATTTTTACATTCTTAGGACTATAAATATTGTTCACAGCTGAGTCATGTAGAATACTGGATTACATTTCCTTCCTTAGTCAACTTGTTTTCCTGGAGTTAATATTTGCCTCATTTTGCTTAGTTCTGTATGACTTTTTGCTAATACATGTCCAATTTCCCCATCAGAGCTGTAAAATTCATGCAAACACAGAACATCACATAACCCATTACCTCTACCTTTTTATTGTAGGTCTCCACCTTACTCCAATCTGAGCTAGTTGTTGGAGGCTTCATTTTCAAGTGCTCAGATTTCAAGTACTTAGCAAGCACCTTTTCTGTATACCTAGCTCCTTGTGAAACACTAAGGATAATGCACAGATAAGTAAGATACAATTCCTGTCCTCAGGGAGCCTACAGTTTCTAGGATTTAATTTATACAGATGTCTTACTAGAAGGCTTGGGCTCCTTGCAGGGACTTTGATCCAGGCTGTGCCTTTGATCCCACTCTCCAGGTGGGCCTTATCTCTTTCCATCTCTCTCCACTGAATTACCAAACAAATACCAGGCAGTCCCCAGGAGAGCAAAGGTGGTCTCAGGCTGCATTAACAGAAACAGAGCTTCCAGGTCAGGAGGGCTGATACTTCTACTTGACTATGTTGATAAACTATGTTTAGGAATTGGGTTCTGTTGCAAGGGACACAGAAAAATAGGAACTCATCTGAATATGAACAACCAGGATAGAAGAGAGAACTGGAACCCACATCCTATGAAATAATTGAAAAAAAAATGGGAATGTTTGGCTCCTTAGAGGAGTAGTCTACACATTGCTATCTCCATTTTCTTTCCTTTACATTTGCTTTTAAATTGGCTACAGTCTGGTTTCTGCTGCCACTGCTCCACTGAAACCATTCTCACTGTGATGAGACTGCCAGCATGTTTCTAAGTCCTCATTTGCTGATCACTCCCTCTTCTTGGAAACTCTCTCCTCCCCTAATTTATAGAATGCTACTCTTTTCTGTTCTCCTCTCATCTTTTAGGCCACTCCCTCATCATCTTCATCAGATTCCTTTCCTCCACCTTTCCCTTAAACGTTAGTGTTTTCCAGGGATCCACTGTTGGTCCTTTTCTTTTTGTGCTCACTCTCCCTAGGCAATATCATCCACTTCTTGGCTTCCGCCCTTGCTTTATCAGTCAGGGTGAGCTAGGATATGCTGCGGCAACACACAATTCCTAATTATCTGAAGCTTATCACAACAAACAGTTATTTCTTGCTCACAAAACATGTCCAAAACAGGTCAGCAGGGAGCATCTGTTCATGATAGTCACCAAGAGACCCAGGCTAGTGGAGGGTCTGTTTCAACACTGCTTCCACGGTCAGCAGCAGAGGGAAGAGAATATGCCACATCATATGCCAATTCTTAAAGCTTCTCCTGAAAAGTGATCCACATCACTTCAATTTACATTTCATTGGCCAAAGTAAGTCATAGGGTCATGCCTAACTTCAAAGGGTAGGGGAAAGTATACTCCTACCATGTTTCTAATGATTAACCCCATATCCCTTGGTGATTTATCTCTGGTCCAGACCTTCCTTCTGAGCTCAGACCATTATGTCCAACTGTCTTCTTGAAATTTCTATCTAGCTGAGCCACATATACTTCAAAGTCAATATGGTAAAAAACAATTCATCTTTTTCACTCCCAAATCTACTCTACATCCTGATTTCCTTCTATAATGAATGAAACTGCTATTCATCCTGCCACCCAAGCCAGAAACCTGGTAGTCATCCTGGACCCCTCCCTCTCCCTCATTCCCTACCTCCATGAGTTATCCTGTTGATCCTGCCTCCTTGATGTTTCTTCTCACATCCGCACCTTCTCTCCATTTCTTTTTTTTTTCAAAGCCAATTCTCCCCATTTCATAATTGTATGCTACTGCGTTAGTTGAGGTCCCCAATATCTCTCACTCAGATTATTGGAAATAGTTTCCTGTCACCCTACCTGTGGTCTTGATGCCTATACTCTACCATCCACACTTTCAGGCATAGCCTGAAAAGTTAGCCACAAAAGCGACATGTGATCTTTTAAAAAGATGTTATTTAAAACCCATAAAAGGCTTGGGGTGCCTGGGTGGCTCAGTGGGTTAAGCCTCTGCCTTCAGCTCAGGCCATGATCCCAGGGTCCTGGGATCGAGCCCCATGTCGGGCTTTCTGCTAGGCAGGGAGCCTGCTCCCCTGCCCCCCGCCTGCCTCTCTGCCTACTTGTGATCTCTGTCAGATAAATAAATAAAATCTTTTAAAAAATAAAATAAAACCCATAAAAAGCTTTCAATTGTCTATAAGATGAAGCCCACCTCCTCCTCAGCATCCAGAGTATATCATAATATGGGCAAGGCCTTCCTCTGCAATTGCATCTCCCATTACACCCCCCTTTGCAGCCTCTAACTAAGCTAAACTACCTACAGTGTCTGAACCCAGCACTATTTTACACATCCAGGCCTTTATACATCTGATTCCTTTGCTCAAAGTACACTTATTCCTGCCCTATTCTGCCTAGCAAACTTCTTCCAATTTTTTCCCAAGTCCCAACTCAAGCCTCCTCCTCATGGAGATGTTTTCCTATCCTCAGCGTTCAAAATACAGTTGATCACTCCTCCCTCTATGCTCGCACTGTATCAAGTACATACTATTTAGCACAGTGGCTTATAATGATTGATTCACATGGTTGTCTCTCCTTCTTCTTGAAGATAGCAATCTTATCTTACTCATCTTTGTCATATGTATCCCCTCATTGCAGTGCCAGATATTCAGAAGATGTTCAGAAACTGATCCCTGCATGAACAAATGAATGGGAAGATCTGACTCAGGGAAGTTTACAAATAACTGCAGGGCTATCCAGGGGGACGGAAGCTGACTGTAGATCTAGTAAGAGCCATGAGTAAAGCCACAGAAAGGCATTATCTCAGCTGGAAAGAAGGGAGAACTTCTTTAACTGCTAGAGTTGCCTAAAGATACGGGCTGCTCTAGGAAAGAGTAAATGCCCTCTGACAATAGCATTTGGTAGTGATGTTAGAGTGGAAATTCCAACAGCAGACAGGGAAGTGGAGTGGTGACTCTCACAGTCCCTTCCATTCCGGAGTGATCATGAACCTGCCTCCACTGCTCATCTGATTGATATGAATTAGCCAGGCTCCTTAAGAGCTACCCCTGCATTAGGAACACAACTTTTCCACTGATTAGACTAACCCCTGGCCAAGCCAGGCCCACCCAGCCACTGGCCTTTGAGCGGATGGCCTGGGAAGTTTGGAGGTGCAAGGTCCCTCTGGAACTGCACTGGCTTTAAGTTCTTACGCACCTCTCCAGCCATCTCCTCCAGGCCAGGCCAAAGCACTTGAACCCATGACTGCTCATTCTCTGAAGCAGGAAAGCTGTTGGTTATTTTTATAGCCACTTAAGCAAGGCCGTATCATCCACCTGGATTTGCCCTATAATGCCTCTAATCCCAGTCTGACTCTGCCAATCCCAATGAACTATGGCTATCTTCAGAGTTATGTCCATGATCTCTTTTCCCTGAATTGGAGACTGACTTTGACCTTACCCTGTCCTGATCCACTTCTTTGAAAGCCCAGAATCAGTAATAGGACCATGAGGTTCTTTTCGGACCCTGCCCTAGGAGGTACCTCACAAAATTCTAGGTGTACCGATGGATGTGGTGCAAAGAGGCATGGGGTTAGTTGTCAGAGGATGCATTTTAATCCTGGCTTTGTAGCTGATTTCTTGCATGCCTCCAACTCGGCTAAACCAATCCCTTTTTCTGGGCCTCAGTTTCCTCCTAGGTAAATTATGGGGGTGGGTGGTTACTTGCGTGCTGTGGACTGTGGGTTTCATCCCTGAGTCCAGCCCAGATTGTTGCTCTGCCTCCACAGGCTCTGCAGCTGTAGCTCCTGGCCAAGGGTCCCAGGAGTCCATTAAGAAAACAAGCAGCCATAAAGAGAAGGTCTGCTGGGAGGATTTTGGATGGGGAAACAGGCCCTAGGGACATTAGCAAGTTGGAATCCAAGAAGGAAACTGCTGACTTTCTGGCTGGCAAAAACAGAAGCTCTCCTCTCTGGATGGTTTTCCAGCTCTTAAACCAAGACATCCAGGATGGCCTCCTCTTTCTAAACCCTCTGGCCCTGAATCTTGGCTTTGGGCACTGTGTGTGTATATACTCACCTGCGTGGATTCACACAGCATTGTGGGGGCCAGGAGAAGTCAGTCACTTTTTTCCAAAGGAGCATAGGGGTGAGGATGCCCTGGCCAGGGCTGCAAACCAGGAAGGAGGAAGGTAAGCCTTTTGCAGTTCTCCTGGTCCTCTCTAAACTGGCAGCTACAGAGCCCAGGAGGGTTTCTCATCTTTTCCCGCTCCCATTTCAAGAGTGGCTTAGCGGCCCAGTTGGGAGGAGGGGTGGGATAGCCTTCCCAGCTTCTTTTTTGGGTTAATTGGTGTTCCCTCTAGTTACTCCCTGCTTCCTTCCCCTCCCAGTTCCCATAGCAACTTGGCTGCAGCAGCCAGAACTTGATTGAGCCCAGTGGTGGCCTGACTGAGGTGGGAAAGGGGGTTCTGTAGGAAAAGGAGGGCACTGCTGGGTCAAGTCTTCCAACCCCACCCATCCTCTGCCACTACCTGGAAGGTCCAGGATGGTTAAGCTTAGAGGGCAGCACATGATGCAGAAGGCTTTTCTGCCAAGGCTAGAGTTTGAAGAGCCTGAAAGCCCAGAGCCAGCCTGGTTCTCAGCTGTCCTCCCCCATGCATGCCTTTGTTTGCCCTGTCCCTGAATGTGGAATTCACAGTCATCGGTGAGATTGTCTGGTAAGAAGAATCATGAACTGAGAGCCAAGAAACTAGGTTTCAAGTTTCTCCCTCTGTCACTATTTTATGTGACTACAGACAAGTCATTTCCCCTTTTCTGGGCCTCAGTTTCCTCATCTATCAAATGCAACTAGAGGGGCTAATCTGATAGTTCTCTGCGTATTATAATTACCTAGGGTGTTTTGAAAAACTACGTAAGTGTGGGTCCCACCCACAAAGAATCTGACTTTGCTGGTTTAGAGTGCATTTTTTAAAGACTAATATGCAGCCAGAGTTGAGAGACTAGAGCAAGAGATCTCCAAGTGTCTCCCAATGGACTGTTGTCCTGTTTCGAGACATTTCTTCCTTTTCCCTGCATGTCCCACCTCCAGCAGGCCCCACAGCTTCCTTAACCCTGGCTCTCCTAGCTCTTCCCTGTCCTTACCGTTGAGTATTCAGGCCACCCCCTGTGACTGTCCAAATAGGCCGGTGCCCTCTGGCTCAGTCCTCATACTGATCAGTCGGGGCAAGCTACTTAGGCTTGATAGGGAAAAGGGATGCAGAAACTAAGGTAGGTTTGCTGCCCAGATGGTAGACCCGAGAGACAGACTTTTCACTTGAGAAGGACCCTAGGCCACCTCCAAAGCAGGTGAGCCAGCAGTGGCCTCAGCTGGCCCTCTATGAGGCCAAGAAATTGGATTACCTCTCAACCCCTTTTTGCTCTTCCTCCATTCCCCTCATTAGCTCATTGTCTGTTCCTGCCTAACCACCCACAGACGTGGTGTCCTCCTCAGGCAATCTGTCACCCACTTATTGTCATGGTGACCCAGACTAGGGGGTATGGGGCTTGAGGGAGGGTCTTGTAATTAAGGAAAAAGGCCGCACTCCTACTGTAACACCCCCCACCCCCGCCGCTGCCAATCCCTTCCTCCCTCTCTCTCTCTCTCCCTCTTTCCCAGCATACAGGTGAGTGCCCAGCCACCATCCCCTGTTATTAGGCCAATCACAGTTGCCTGGGAGGAGGGCTACAACTCCAGCTGGGCCTTCTCTCATAGGAGCAGGAATATTGAAATGGAAGAGCCCAGGGAGAATCCTACAGGGAACTCTGAACCCAATCGGTGGAAGAGGGAGCGATTCCACACACTTGGAGTGAGGACTGAGGAGGATCCTGGGTCCAGGCTGCTGAGATTGGGGCAAGGCCTGTGGACAAAGCCTCACCTTGGCACTCTGGGTTCCAAAAGATGGAGGGGATTCTCTGAGGCACTGGGATCCTTAGCTCTAGGCATCTTCTTTTCTTTCTTGCCTTGCTTTTATTTCTTCTATCTTCCTTCTGCTTTCTTATCCATCTTCTCATCCCTACTTTTTTATATCCCCATCTTCCTCACCCACTTTAATTCCCCTGCTCACTCTTAACCTCAACTTTGTGACTTCTTCTTGCCCCTCCTCTTCACAAACCCCCTCTTACACCCTCTGGTGTCCCCACCCTCTTATCCCCCTTCTCTTCCTAATCCTTCATCTTCTCCCACCCTCACTGCATCCCTATACTTCCCTTACCCTCCATCTCTTATCCCTCTGCTCTTTCTCTTCAGGTCTACCCCCATCACCACCATTTCCTACTCTCCAACTCCCTACTCTTTCTCACTCTCTCTTTCTTACATACTCCTCCTTCATTCCCTCTTACCCCACTGCCACTCTCTTCTACCCCTTAGGCTCCCTCTTACCAGTTCACCTCTCTCTCACCCTGCCTCTTACCCTCGCTTGATCTCTTACACTCTCCTTCCTTTGCACATACCTTTTATCCCAACAATTTCACTTTTAAGAGCTTATATAAACAAAATTTAACACAAGTGTACAAGAGACATATATATGAAGATAGTCACCAAAGCATTGTTTATAATAGTGAGAACTTGGAAATAACTGAAATGTCCACCCACAGGAGATTGGTACTCTTCCCACCCCATTCATACAAAACTCTCTGTTCTTTTAGCATGCCATGAATTTACTTACCTCTGCACTTCCTTCACCTCAGCCTGGAATGCCCTTTGGTCTCATCTCTACCCATCCCATCTAAAATCCTACTCTGAATTCTAGCTCAACTCTTATCTTCTTGCCAAAATCTTCCCCAGCTTTTCTATTTGCTTCCCTTCAATGGCCCGTGGTTTACCTCTACAGTATAGATCACATGCCATAGATTCAAATTAGACGCATCTACCTATGAAACTGGAATTTCTCCTAGAGCAGGGATTGGTTCTCATTTGCGTGTCCTGTTCATTCAATCAACAGACTTTTTTTATGTATATTGTGCAGAGTACACAATGGTCAATAAGACAAACCCTGTCTGCTCTCATGCATCGTGCATTTTAGTGAGGCTGACTGAGAAAACCCAAACGAAGATGCAGACAAAGTCGTGCTTGTGGTGAAGAAACACTTAAGAAAAAGAGGGAGTAATGAGAAGGCATCCTCTAAATAGAGGGGTCAGGAAGACCATCTCTGAGGACTTGACCTGTGAACCAGGCCTGAAAGATGAGAAGAACCTAGCCATGCAAAAAGGCCAGGGCGGGGTGTGGAGAGCATTCCAAGCCAAAAGAACAGTATGAGCCAAGGTCCTGTGGTAGGAAGAAGTAGGGTATGTTCAAGGAAAAGAAAGAAAACCTGTGTGTGTACATGTGGAGCATGATGAATTTGAAGGGAGAGATAGGAAATGAGCTTGGAGAGACAGATGGAAGCCAAGTTATGCAGGGGCTTGAAGTTCGTGGTCAGAAGGTTTGGGTTATATTCTACATGCATTGAAGGGTTTGAAACAAGGGAGTAATAGGATCTGGTTGTGTTTGAAGATCACTGTTACTCCTGTATGAACAGCGGATTGGAAAAATGAAGAGTAAGAGGCAGGGAGGCCAAATGAGAGACTCTTGTACAGTTGACAGTAGTGGCCTGCACAAAGTTGTGGAAATGGAGTAAGAATTGGCAAGCCTCACTGATGGACTGCATGCAGGGATGCACAGAAAGAGAGGAATAAAGGCTGACGCCTAGGTTTCTGGCTTGAATACCTGGGTAGCTGACCATGGCACTTCATTGAAATGGTCCAAACTTGGAAATGAGGGCAGATTTGGAGTAAAAAAAAAAAAAAATGAAGACCTTCATTGTAAGATTTAGAGCATGTTAAATGTGAGATGTCGGTGAGCTGTCAAAGCACCAAGCAACACTCTGTTCCTCAGGGGGTGGATTTGCACTACAACCCACTATACCACCCACCACCACCACCCGTCACCACCCCCTGCTTTGGAAAAGGCTTCTGGGGGGACGCATTGTGAAAGCTCCTGTTCACAGTGAAGTTATTTGTATTTTACTGAAAGTGTTTAAAGTCAGCATAAGAAGCTCTGACCATGTGGTTCTTGATGTGATGGAAAAGCTTCCGGCAGCACCATGACCGGGACTTTTGTTCGAAATACAGATTCCTAAGCCCACCTCAGTCCTCTTGAAGCTAATCTATTTAACAAGCGCCCCAGGGGATTCTGAGGCCTATGGAAATCTAAGTGCCTTTGCTGTGAGAAGCAACAATGACAAGGTGCCCCTGAAGATATGAGGAGGCTGGGGGCAAGGCTAGCCCCATACAGGAGTTGCCTGGGCATCCTGTTGATGTGCTGTGTGGCAGGTCGGGGGCGGGGCCTGAGATCCCACGCTTCTCACAAACTCCTAGGTGCTGCTGAGGCTGCTGATCCACATCCACACTTTCAATAGCAAAGAGCTAGCTTAGTGGTTCCCAGTGGGGGATGATTCTGACCCCCTCCCCGACCCAGGGACATTTGACAATGGCCAGAGACATTTTTTGGTTGTCACAAAAAGGGGAGGGGCGTAGGACTGGCAACTACTGGGTGGAGTCAAGAAATGTCGCTCAAGGGGTGCCCGGGTGGCTCCGTCGTTAAGCTCCGTCGTTAAGCGTCTGTCTTCAGTTCAGGTCATGGTCCCAGGGCCTGGGATATAGTCCTGAGTCAGGCTCCCTGCTCAGTGGGAAGCCTGCTTCTCTCTCTCCCACTCCCCCTGCTTGTGTTCCCTCTCTCGCTGTCTCTCTCTCTGTTAAATAAATAAATAAAATCTTTTTTAAAAATGTCACTCAGTATCTTATAATGCACAAGACAGTTGCCAGTACAAAGGATCCAGTCCATGGATATTTACCCAAAGAAAATAAAAACACTAAATCAAAAAAATATATGCACCCCTATGTTTATAGCAGCATTATTTACAATACCCAAGATATGGAAGCAACCCAAGTGTCTATTGATAGATAAATGGATAAAGAAGATACGGGGTGTGTGTGTCTATGTGTGTGTGTGTGCATGTGTAATGGAATATAACAGAATGGAAATAAAAGTCATAAAAAGAATGGGATTGTGCCATTTGAAACAACATGGGCCCAGAGGGTATTGTGTTAAGTGAAATAAGTCACACTGAGAAAGGCAAATACATATGCTTTCACTTATATGTGGAATCTGAAAAAGCAAAACAAATGAAAAAGAAACAAAGCAGAATCAGACCTAGAAATACAGGGAACAAACTGAAGGTCACCAGAAGGGGAGAGGATGGAGAGATGGGCAAAATGAGTGAAGGAAACTAGGAGATACAGGCTTCCAGTGACGGGACAAACAAGTCACAGGAGTAAAAGGCACAGCACAGGGATTAAAGTGAATGGTATTATCGTGTTGTATGGTGGCAGATGGTAGCTACACTCTTGGGGACTCTAGCATAGAGTTGTTGAATCACTATGTTGCACACCTGAAACTGTGTAACATTGTATGTCAACTGTATTTCAATTAATTAATTAGTTGATTTTAAAAACTTTGTTTTAAGATTTTATTTATTTGAGAGAGAGAGAGAGAGCATGAGCGGGAAGGAAAGGCAGAGGGAGGAGAAGCAGGCTCCTTGCTGAGCAGGGAGCCGGTTGTGGGGCTTGATCCCAGGATCCCTGGATCATGACCTGAGCCTAAGGCAAACGCTTAACTGACCGAGCCACCCACACACCCCTTTAAAAAAAAAAAAAAAAAAAAAAGATTTATTCAGTTCAAAATGGTAGCTGGGGTTACTGTGGAGAAAGTCTGGGCTTGATGATAACCAAAGAGTACAGAGCAGGGAACCTCAGCGAGGACCCAGGGCCTGGTCGGAGTGGGCTATATGAGGAACAGGAAGTATACTGAGAAGTGAAACTGCAAAGGAGCGTTTGCAAACGAAACGTGCCATCTGCCCCACACCGTGGCTGAAGCCAACAGGACAGAGCATGGATTCAGTAGAGCTTGAAAACACATGTGGTGCCTGGTTAAGGCAGATTCCTGTTTTCATTAAAACTAACCCTTCACGTTGGTATTGCACTTCAGAGTTTACAAAAACATTTTTACATGTGTCTTATCTGATCCACGTAACACCCTAATGAGGGAGGGCAGGGATTATTCCTTCCACCGCTTTCTTCAATTTAGAAACTTTACACCATCAGCTGAAGAAGTGTTTGCTGAATGGAACAGAACTGAAGTTTACCTCATTGTAAGTGACTCCGGACAAGTCAGGATACCTCCTGGGGTCAACGAAACCAGTAGGGTTGGATGGGATGATCCGTAAAACCCCTTCCAGCTCTGACATAGGAGTAGTTTTGTGATTTTACCAGTGAAAAGAAAACATAAGCCTTGAAGGACTGCAGGTGAGGGGCCTTAGGACTTGGGGCTATGAGATGGGAGATTTTAGAGGAGGATTAGCGGTCTTTGACCCCCACCCTTCTTCTCCCCCACCCCCTGGATCCTGGTGTTGGGTGGGTGGGCAAATACACCCCCTCCTTCATCCCCGTCTTTTGAGGAAGGAAGGGGCTGGCACCTGGGCTGACGCTCTTTCCTCTCCCCTTAGGCTGTCTACAAGGCCTGGCTGTGCTCCGAATACTTCAGCGTGACCCAGCAGGAATGCCAGCGCTGGGTGCCCTGTAAGCAGTACTGTCTGGAAGTGCAGACCCGGTGCCCCTTTATACTCCCCGACAACGAGGAAATGGTGTACGGAGGGCTTCCTGGCTTTATCTGTACAGGTAAAGGCAGAGCGTTGATGACGAGGAGGGAGGAGGCTGGGGGCCCAGGGAAGACACCAGGTTGGGGGCGTGGGAGCAGGGAGGACGACAGGGGAGTCAGATTAGAAGAAGCCTAGTGCCTTGAAGAGTGGGCAGCGAGGTCCCCAGGTTCAGACAGGGCCGAGCAGAGCAGGGGCAAAGAGCACAGGGGCCATTTCTCTCCGCAACTTGCCCGAGAAACTGTCTGGGATCCCTGGGAGAGAAGTATCCAGAAAGGGAAGTCGCCAAGGGACAGGGGAAAGGAGTCTGGGCCAGGGCTACCAGTGCAGTCACAGCTTTGAAAAATCTCCTCTCTAGGAAAGCCACCTGTCCCTTTAGCACGCCACCACACCTTCCTTATCCATTGGCAGGGTTGCTGGATACTTCGCCAAAGCGGCCGGAAACCAAGTGCTGTGACGTGCAGTGGGTCTCCTGTGAGTCGGAGAAGAAGAAGTTCAAGGAGACTGAGGCCCCCAAAACCCACCACCAGCAATTCCACCACTCCTATTTCCACCACTACCACCAACAGTACCACCATTTCCACCCCCGCCATGACCCCCCCGGCCACATCAGCCACAAGCCCTCCCTGCTGCCGGTCTCCGGGGGCTCCCGCCTCAGCCCCAGCAGGATCCGGCTCTATGTCCTTGTTCTCATGCTCCTCCATACCATGGTGTCCTTCTCCAGCAGCCAGGGCGGTGGAGGACTGGGGCTGGAGGCACTGCCGGCCCTAGATGAGGGCCTGACTCGGGAAGAGTGACAGCAGGAAGGGAGGACAGACCTCCACCGCACACTGACATCAGCTCCATCCCCCCAGGGGGAGGGGGAGGGGCTCCTCCCATGGGAGGTATAGGACCAGGTGGGGGGCGGGGGGAAATGGGGGGCCACACATCACCCCCAACGTACCCCCACCCCAAAAGCAGCTCCAGCAGTAGGGCCAGAGGGCCCCAGGGAGCTGCAAAACTCATCCAGGAGAACAAGGCAAGAACAGCAGGTGCCCCCCCCCCAGGTCCCGATCTATGGGGCTTAGCAAAAAAAGGGGAGGAGTGGGGGCTGGACATATCCACTCCTGCTGAGAGCCCTGACCCTAGGGAAGGAGGCTGCTCAACCAGCCTTGGCCCTGCAGGGAATGTTGGGGGGCACAGAGGGGAGAAGCTCTTTCCCCCCTCCTCATTCCTTTTGTTGCCACGATCCTTAATTCCCTCCTGCCCATACCCCTATAGGCAATGGCAGACGGTGCAGTGGCCCTTCTCCTACTCCAGCGCACCTTGCCCCATGTGGGGCCACCACAGGCAAGTGCCAGGCTGGGAGGTGAGGTGCATACAGTCATGGCTAGGTCGGGGCCCCGGTTAAGCTGTGCCCTGCCACCCTAGGCAATGAGGGGTAGGAATGGGGTACAGAATGAGTGGTGAGAGAGAGTGGAGATAGGGAAGAGGGAGAAGAGAGGAGGGAAGAGGAGGGGAGGGGAGGAGAGGAGAGGAGGGGAGGGGAGGGGAGAGGAGAGGAGAAGAAAGGAGAGTAGAGAAGAGATGAGGGGAGAGGAGAGTGTGGGAGAAGAGGAAGAGAACAGGGCAGGGGGAGGGGAGGAGAGTAGGAGAGGGAAGAGGAGAGGAGAAGAGAGCAGAGGACAGGAGAGGAGAGAAGAGTAGGGGAGGGAAGAGAGGAAAAGAAAGGAGAGGAGAGAAAGGGGGAGAGGAGAAGAGAGTTGGGGGAGAGAAAAAAGAGAGGGGAGGGGAGGAGAGGAAAGGAGAGTAGAGGAGGGGAGAGGAGAAGAAAGGAGAGGAGAGAAGAGGGGGGAGGAGAGAAGAGCAGAGGAGAGGAGAGGTGAGGAGAAGAGAGTAGGGGAGGGAAGAGAGAGAAGAGAGGAGAAAGAAGGAGAGAGGAGGAGAGGAGAATGGAGGAGAGGAGAGTGGGGGGGAGAGGAGTAGAGAAGGGAGGAGAGGAGGGGAGAAGAGAGCAGAGCAGAGGACAGGAGAGAAGGGAGAAGAGAGGAGGGAAGGGGAGAAGAGGAGAGAGGAGAGCAGAGGAGAGGGGAGGGGAAGAGAGGAGAGGAGAGGAACAGAAGGGAGGGGAGAGATGTGGGCAGAGAGCTTAGAGAAATGACTGAATGGTTTACAGTCACCTGGCTTGGGGAAGATGGATGATCAGTGTTGAGGCAGGCTTGAGAACAGCTCCCCAAATCAGATAGGGTTACATAAAGAGTCCTGCAGGGAAAGAGCACAGGAAGTCTGTTGTTGGGCCTCGAAACAGAAGGCTGATAGCACATGGTCAGACTGCCACTGTCTGAAGGGCCATTATCTTACAGAAGGTGCACATACTCCCAAGGGCCACTCTTGCCCTGGAGATCTTGGCCTTGAGGCCAATGATGTTTCCATTTCTGATCTCCATGGGGAGGAGGGACTTAAGCCCAGTGGGTCAGGCCTGGCCTGGGTCCCCATACACCCTCATTCTGTCCTAGCCCAGGCCTCCATGAAGGAGAACCTGGTGGCATTGCCCCAGGGCTTTCCAGAGATGAGCCTCCCCTGTCCCCACCCTGTCCCCATCCCCAGCCTACCAAAGAGTATTTGTCCCTTCCCATCCCTGACCCCATGGGTTACTATCTCAATTGTGGAACAACCAGACTCTTCCTCACCCTGTAGCAGGTCTCCTGATCCAGGCACCCCTGCCCCCTCCTGGAGAATGTCCGGAGACGGGCAAGAGGACCCACTGAATAAAGATAATGTGCTGTCTTTTCTTGGCTGAGACTGGAAATACTCAGTTAGGCCTGAGAGCTAGACAAGAAATGAGGCCTCCAAGGCCCCTTGGGGGCTATTAGCCTTGTGCTGATCTGGGAGTGGGAGGCCACATTACCTGGGACATTTACAAGCCAAGAAGAGCAGACAAGAAAGGCAGCCAGAACTGTGTCCCTGGGACAGGCCAAGGGGCTTTCAGTGCCAGGAGGTCCTGTGTCCTAGGCTGCATGTGATGCCAGCAAGTGAAGGGAGGGGGAGGGGACAGCCTGAAGTAGTTATCAGGGGAGAGATGGGAGACCTCCCAGGAGAGAGGGTATCATTCAAGGACTTCCACTGGGTCCCAAATAGGCTCCATGAGACTGGGGAGTCCTTCCCTGCCAGTTTTCTCATTTGTCACAGCCTGTTTCCCTCCCCTGACCCCCGTGCCCTGCCCACACCCTCTCCCGTTTGGCCCACAGCACTTCGGGCCTAGCCACATGCCCCATCCCTAGAGTGCTCTTTTCAGCTGGGGAGGGGAAGAGGTGCTGGCTCCTTTCCAGAGACGCTTCTGTAGATGTGAGAGACCCTAGGTCCTGCCTTCTAACTCCTGCATCCTCAGGAGGGGCAAGGGGACTGGGAAGTAAAGGGGGACCTTAGGGCCCCAAAGAATGGACCCTTGGAGACTCCCATCCTCTCTTCCCCATCACCAAGTGCCCAGGAGACCCCTGGCTCAGACCAGCCCAGGGCCTTGCCCAGTGGCAGGGGAAAGGGGCACCTCACTCCACCTCAAAGTCATTTGGACTGTCCCTGTCCCCCTCACCACCCAGATCTTCCACCACCCCTCCAGCTGCCCCCTGCTCTCCATCACAGGCAGCAGAGCTGGGCAGCTTTCTTATGCCATTTTCTACACTGTGCTTCATGAGTAGACCTCTCTTGCACTAGTTCCTATGACTGAGTCTCCAAGCTGGATTCCTAGTAGTCCCCCGTCCCTTCCGCCCTCACCTGGCTATGATTCAGTTGTTCCCCTTCCCCCTGCCTCTGTGTTTCGGTGAGAGTCTCTGTATGTGTACTGCTTTCTGTTTTGTTGCATTGTGGGGCAGAGACCTCTCTGCCCTTGTTTAACCCCATAAAGAAATAAATGGTAAGACTTGATGATAACCCTCCCTTCATGGCTTTGTTCCATGGTGTCAAGCACTGGGAGAGAGGAGAAAGTCTAGGGTTTGTGGAAGGGGTGGGACCAGAGGACACTGACCCCCGTGACCTACTTCTTGGTGGCTCAAGTCTCAAAAATAAAAAAAAAGAGAGAGAGAGAGAAAGAAAGAAAAGAGGAAACTCTGCAGGAGGCCATTCAGACGAGGAATCACAAAATCAACCATCCTCTGGGATCAGGCAGATAAGGGTGAGTGCACAAGGTGGGCCAGGCTGAAGCGAAGGTCAGACTCCAAGGCTATGAGTGGTGAGAAGGGCATGGTGTGTGCATTTGGCAGGTGGCAGCTCAAGTCCAAGTTTGTCTTGTGGGAATGTGGGCATAGGGAGGCCTTTTTTCTTTGTGAAGCCCCCTCATTTCTAAATATTGGCTCACGTCTGCAGAAAGCAAATCTCCATGTGGGCTTAAGACATCTGCTGTCCCCACAGGGCCTGGGGATCAACGGTTTCCCACATCTGCTGCAGCCTTTGCTTGCAGTCTACCAGCCTCAGGTCTCCTCGCTGCTTCTCTGGGGGCCTGTGTACCCAGCACAGAAGTGAAAGGCCCCCGGGGAAGAACTGCAGGAAGGGCGACAGACAGAGCCCTCCGCCGCCACCAGCTTTTCACATAAACAGGGCAAGGGAGGGCATGTGTTAAGAGGGAATCTGGTGTCCTCACCAGCTTCTGAATTCCTGTGCCAAGAAAGCACAAGTCCCCCCAACACCCCCCAAGGTAACAGAGCAGGGAGGTTAGGGCATCGTCGCAAGCACAAACTCTAGCACTGATGTCTCCTACTTGTCTGGCTTGGCACGAGTTCCTTGACTTCTTTGAGCCGTGGTGACCTCATCTGTCCAAAGGGTTATTGGGCGAATTTACACGGCATACCTACAGCACTTCGCACAACAGCACCCATGGAAGGGAGCTGCACAAGTATTGATCATGATTATCGTCACTGCTCAGTCTTTTTTCTCTTACCTTCACCTCCACTTCAAGATCTTGTTTATTTATCTATTTATTTATTTGAGAGAGAGAGAGAGAGAGAGAGTGGCAGGGAGGAGCAGAGGGAGAGGGACAAGGAGACTCCACTCTGAGTGCAGAGCCGCGCATGGGACACAATCCCGAGATCGTGACCTGAGCCAAAATCAAGAGTCGGGGGCTTAACCGACTGAGCGACCCACCTAGGTGCCCCTTCACTCCCCACTTAAAATGGTCACCAAGTTTTGTCAGTTCTACCTCTGTCACGTGTTGGCTCCTGCCCCTCCTTTCCACTCCCCCTGACTCTGCCACTTAACAGGCCTGCGGTAGCTCCTGCCTGGACTACTGCAATGGCCTACCAACTCATCTCTTGTTCAGTCACTCCAACTCCGATCCATCCTCCCCCATCACAGGGTGCTGAGGCACTTAGGAGGCACTCCAGAAATATTTCATGAAAGAACTGTCGCCATGCAGCACACATCTAATCTTCCTAAAGTGAAGAGATTATCCCTGTGATCCAAACACTGGTTGGCTCCATGTTGCCTGTACAGTCAAGAGTAAACTTCAGAGCCTGACTTTCAAGGTTCTGCATGTTCTTTTTTTTTTTTTCTATATTTTTTTTAAAATTTTATTTTTTATAAACATATAATATATTTTTATCCCCAGGGGTACAGGTCTGTGAATCGCCA
>NW_019154165.1:2741556-2849075 GCF_002288905.1 Enhydra lutris kenyoni | reverse complement strand
TTCCATAGTTTGGCTATTGTAGACATTGCTGTTATAAACATTTGGGTGCACGTGCCCCTTCGGATCACTACGTTTGTATCTTTAGGGTAAATACCCGGTAGTGCAATTGCTGGGTCATAGAGTAGTTCTACTTTCAACATTTTGAGGAACCTCCATGCTTTCTTCCAGAGTGGTTGCACCAGCTTGCATTCCCACCAACAGTGTAGGAGGGTTCCCCTTTCTCCACATCCTCGCCAGCATCTGTCATTTCCTGACTTGTTCATTTTAGCCATTCTGACTGGTGTGAGGTGATGTCACATTGTGGTTTTGATTTGTATTTCCCTGATGCCGAGTGATATGGAGCACTTTTTCATGTGTCTGTTGGCCATCTGGATGTCTTCTTTGCAGAAATGTCTATTCATGTCCTCTGCCCATTTCTTGATTGGATTATTTGTTCTTTGGGTGTTGAGTTTGCTAAGTTCTTTATAGATTTTGGACACTAGCCCTTTATCTGATATGTCATTTGCAAATATCTTCTCCCATTCTGTCAGTTGTCTTTTGGTTTTGTTAACTGTTTCCTTTACTGTCAAAAGCTTTTGATCTTGATGAAATCCCAATAGTTCATTTTTGCCCTTGCTTCCCTTGCCTTTGATGATGTTCCTAGGAAGATGTTGCTGCGGCTGAGGTCGGTTCTGCATGTTCTTATCCTATCCACCAGTCTGATCTTCCACCGTAGGCTACCCCACACTCAAGTCCCAGCTACATTTGCCTGCTGGCTGTTCACTGAAGGAGCTCCTTGCTTTGTCATCTCCTACCCTTTGGTCACATTGTTTCTTCTTCTTTTCTTTTTTTTAAAAGATTTTATTTGAGAGAGAGTGAGAGCAAGAGAGAGAGGGAGAACACAAGAAGGGGGAGGGTCAGAGGTAGAAGCAGACTCCCTGATGATCCCTGGGGATCCCGATGCAGGACAGGATCCCGGGACTCTGGGATCATGACCCGAGCCAAAGGCAGTCACCTAACTAACTGAGCCATCCAGGTGCCCCCACTTTGTTTCTTCTGCCTGGAGTGCCTTCTCTCCACCTCTACCTATCACTGCCTCCCCTAGTTTTCACAGTCCAGCCCAAATGCCCCCTCTGCTGTGAAGACTTCCACACGCCCCCTCTCCCAAACCAAGAATGATCTGTACTTCTAGAACACTTTGCACGCATTGCACCTTATTCGTGGTACTTATTACATCCTGCCTCTATTCAACACAGTCATTTGTTGATCGAAACATACCAATGGAGGAAAGTCTATACATGTCAGGCACTGTCCTCCATGCTGTGAATACAGCAGTAAAAGACCTACACACAATAGAGCCATGGGATAACATGATGTTCTGTGTTCGGCAACCATGATAGACTTACTCTAACTTTCAAGTTTTTCCTCTCACCACATGTCAACAAAGAGAGCCAGGCTCTCCTGGCAATGGGCATAGGGAAGAAGGGTGAGGGACTACAGGAGGCTACACACCCACGGTACTAAGGGAGTGAAAGACACCTTGGCCATGCCAAGGAAGTACAGGCACACTTCAGAGATATCAGGTTGTTCAGTTCCAGACCAGCACAATAAAGTGAGTCAAATGAATGTTTTAATTTCCCAGTGTGTATAAAAGTTATGTTTACACTTTGCTGTAGTCTATTAAGTGTACAGTAGCATTACATCTAAAAAAATGTACACACTAGGACGTCCAGGTGGCTCAGTCAGTTAACCGTCTGCCTTCAGCTCAGGTCATGATTCTGGAGTCCTGGGATGGAGTCCCACATTGGGCTCCCTGCTCAGTGGGGAGCCTGCTCCTCCCTCTCCCTCTGCTGCTCTGCCTGCTTATGCTTGCTCTCTCTCTCTGACAAATAAATAAATAAAATCTTTTAAAAAATGTACATCCCTTAATTAAAAAATACTTTATTGCTAAAAAATCGCTAGCCAACCTCTGAGCTTTCAGGGAGTTGTAGTTACTGATCACAGATCACCATAACAAATACAGTAATCACGAAAAAGCTTGAAATCTTGTGACAACTATCAAAATGTCACATAGAGACATGAAGTGATCAAACGCTGTTGCAAAAATGGCGCCGACAGACTTGCTCCAGTCAGGGCTGCCACAAAATTTCTGTTTGTTAAAAGAGCAAAACAAAACAAAACAACCCCACTGTCTCCGCGAAGCGTGATCAAGTGAAGCACAATATAATGAGGCCTGTCTGTAGCTCTACCAGCCCCATTTTGCTCTTCAACTCCTGGACACTGCCCTGTAGCTGCCCCCTGAGCCACCCCTTTGCCCTGGGCCCAGGCCCTGGTGCTCTCCCTTCAGGCTAACTGCACATAGCCTCAGACCCCTCCAGCCTCTGCATATGCAAGGAGGCGCAGGGGCGGGGCACCATAGTGCAACAGAATCACTTGGAAAGCTCTTGCTCGCCCTCCTCCCCCCACAACAGAGATTCAGACTTACTTAGTCTAGGTTGCAGTCCCAGCTTCACCATTATTTCACAAATTCCACAGGAAGTTCGAATGCGCATGTGCAGCCAGGCTTCTCAATCGGGGGATGAAGAGGAGGCCACAGCTCCGGCTCCGTGAAGTCCTTGTCGTTTGAGGATAAGTGGTGCTAGAAAAAGGCCACTTACAGTGAACCCACTTCAAGTAGGGCCCAACACTTCACAGTGTAGTGGGGGGAAAGGGCAAAAGGGTTTAACAGGGACTTTATCTTGAGAAAGAAGATGGAAAATGGAGACAATATTTTTGATTTTTTGAAATGTGTCAATAATTGTAAATGTGCACTCATTCTTAGAGTGAACAAAGAATGACTCAAGCTTTGAGGGATAACATAATTTCCTGACCAAAGTGCATGGGAACACAATAGCGCCTCTGGCCCCACCATCATACAGTTTTGTTTTGTCTTTCCAAAATTAGAGAGCTTCTTCGATTATCCCAAGAACCTTTTATAATCCTTTGAGAGTTGAATCATTTGCTTTGAAACCTTGATCCTGTCATTACCCAGGTCAGTGTTCTCTTCTGCCAGTGGTAACTAGGCTATCTCTGCCAAAGAACCATTCATCAAGGACTTCATATGACGTTAGTGATAGTCTTTGACATCACTTTCACTGAACTTCAGGAAACCCTGAATCTTCTTCAAGGCCCGCGGTTTCACTCTCAAATTTCTATGCACCATGTAATGCTAACAATTAACAAGAGAATGAAAAGAACTTGCATGATGGGTACAGAGAAACAGAATGGGAGTGTGAAATGGGGGAAGGAATTTACTTAGGACTCAAAATTGTGACTATTTTGTGCCATGACGACTTTGCCTTTCATCAAGTCCCTTTGCTTTTTTTGAGTTTCAGTCTGCTTATCTCTAAAATGAAGGAATGGGATTAGATGTTTTAAACATTAAATAAATTAATTTAAGTGAAGTCATATATATGAAAGTTCCTAGCACACAGGAGGGATTCATAATTCCTGCTTTCCTTTCCTTTTAAGATGGTTTTAGAAGACCCTGGGGGACAGAGAAAGGAAAAGGGAGAAGTGCATCAGAGGAACTAGAAAGAAGACCCAGAACTGCTGCCCCAGGCCCTAGTTTCTGTCTTACTGCCACTCTCTGTTGTCACATTCTCTGTGGAGGGTCACAGATCTATTCCCTAACCAGTGAGTACCTCTTAGACTAACCGCTTAGGGGTGTAGGGTGGAAATTTGACCATCAGTCAGTCAGGGAATCTGCCCTCAAGAAGCTAGTGGGTTGGTCAGGAGGGAAGAATAGGAATAGAAATCACTTAAGTTATGAGATTCTGACCATTTCTCCTACCTCCATTGTCACCACCTGGACCAGGCCACCACCTCTCTCTCTTTCTCTCTCTCTGCCATCACTCTCTCCTGGGCCACTGCAATGGCCTCCTAACTGGTCTCCCTGCTTCCCAATCTTGTCCCCCTGCCACAGTCCACCCAGAGGTATCCTTGAAAAATGCAAATCAGATCTTGCCTTTCCTGTGCTAAAACCCTCCGTTAGGTTCCCATCTCAGTAGGAATAGAATCCAAACTCCTCATCCTAACCCAAGGGGCCTTACCTGACCTGTTGTCAGTCTCACCCAGTACACTCCTCTCACCATCCTCCAGCAACCCTACCTCATTTCTTTTCCTCTCATATACAGAGCTTGTTCCTGTCTGGAGACCTTTGTACTTGGCCTTCCTCAGTCTGAAATGTTCTTCCCCCAGAATTTTGCAAGGCTGACTGACTCCTCTTCACTCTCCTTCGGAGATCGTCAGATCTCAGCTCCCATGTCACTTTTGTACAAATGCCTTTGCTGACCACTCTAAATTATGGCCGTCCCTTCTTTCTCCACTCAGGCCATCCTGCCTTTTATACGATCTGGGGCTGATAACAATGCTATACATTGGCTTTCTTGTTCATTGCCTTGCTCTTCATTTGCACATAACCTCTGAGCCAACAAGGATCTTGTCTCTCTGTTCCTTGTTCCCCCAGTGCCTTAGTAAAAAGGACCACGGGGTCAGTGGGTGTGAATGCCATGAGTGATTCATTTGGGTGGTAAAAGGTGGTAAGATGTGTGGAGTAATAGGCAAGAGATGAAGCTTGAAAGACAGCCTGAGGTCCAAAAACGTGGAAGACCTTGAAAGTCAAGCTAGGAAATGTGGGCTTAATACTGAGACCCCTTGGGGGCCATGGGAGAGTTTTGATTTCAAGAGGAATATGTATCATCGGCTGACCTAGAGTAAGATTCATCTAGTGCCACGTGCCAGATGGATTGGTGAGCGAAGTGAATGGAGGGTCTTGCTTAAGAGCCCATCAATTCCTGTGTACCCTACCTTCACACTCACTTGCCTCCAGGCCCTCCTCTGGGGCCCTATTCACTCAGCCGCCCCCACTCTTTCTGGCCACTTAAGAGCCCTGACTGCCGTACCCCGCCACCGGCCGCTGGGTGGCGCTGTGGCTCCTCCTACCCGAGCTGGAGGCGCGGGGTTGGAGTGTGGGAGGCGGAGAAGCAACTGAACCCGGCCTGGCGCAGGGGGTCAGTCGCGGCCTGCGGAGCTTGCTCTCCCTAGTCTGCCTCTTTCTCCCACTTCCGCGCTTCCCGGGTACAGGCCCGTCGCCGCCCCCGCCCCTGCCCCCGACTCCGACCCCTGCCGCCGACGCCTCTGGCTGTCTTCGGCTTTCCGACGCGCCAGGCCAAAGTGGAGACGAAGCCGGGGGCAGGGAGGGGTGCAGGAGCGGCTGGGGCCGGGTGGCGCCCTCCCTTTATAGCCCATTCAGGCTTCGATCCTCCCTGACCCCTGGGATGAGACGGAGCTCCTACCACAGCCGCCACCCTTAGCCGCCCCCTCCCCCGCCCGCCAGCCCCAGCCAGTCTCGAACTAAAGGGAGGTCAGGGCTACTATGATGAAATGGGGCTACAGTCATTAAAGGGCCCATTCACTGTCCATGTTTAATAGCCCTGCCTTTCCTCTCGGCTCCTGGTGCAAGAACACAGCTCTCTGGGACTCCTCCTTGGGTCCCTTCCACTCCCCTACCATATGACCCAGATATCCTTTATCTCTGTGTATGTTCTACATCCTCAACTGAGCCCTTCATCCTCATTACTCCCCAAGTGGCCTCCAGCCTGCTGTCCTTGCAACCCAGACTTCCTCGCATTGAGCCAGGAGCCTCCTGGAGCAGTGGCCTGGCATCCCGCCTGTAATAGTTCCCGTTGCTTGGAAAGTTTGAAAGCTGGCTTTCGAGACCCTCCACGCTCTGACCTCACTCCTTTGGCCTGGCCTCAACTCAGATTCAGAGTAAAAGGCCTCCCCCCGTAGGCTGCCCTGAGTAGAAAAGGAGCTAGAACAGGAACTGAGCACCGTGGGAGGCTCTGTGGGACTCTGTACAGGGCTGCATAGACATCTGTGTGAATAGTGTTTACTCACCAGCACACTGTCACAACACTGGAGAAATGCAGGGAACACAGTGCCTGCCTCCCCTGGAGCAGAACACTTCCATGTTCATTCCTTCACCCTCTCCCTTTGTTTCCCCTGTCCCCTAGATCTGAGACCCAGTCTTCCTGTTCCTCTTTCTGTTCATGTTGTCCACTCCCCTGTGATCCTCCTGCTGGGACATGAGGATTTTTCTCAACAAGGACACACCATCCTTTCACAAAGTGGTTGATGACATGAAAACCAGGTTTCTCCATAATGTTAAGTCTTGCTTTCAGCCTGTTTTTTTTTTTCTTTTTTTCCCCTTGAGCCTAGCCTGCACAGATGTCAAACTATAGGTTGCTTCTTATGAGCAAAGTTTTGCTATTCCTATATTCAATTTAGCCCACTGAGCCCAACACACAAACTATAAATTAACATGGAAAAACATACAAGTGAAGCAAGAAAATTGGCAAAGGCAGAATTCATTGGCAAAGAAAGCACGCCTGGTGAATTTCAGGCTGCCCTGTGCCCTTGGATTCCAGGAAGCCATGCCCAGAGTTAGATATGTCTCGTTCGTGGTCTTAGAAGCATCCCAGTGGATGAAAGAGCTTGGGATCAAAAACATAACCCCGAGGTGGGTGGGGTAAGAAGAGACAGCTCATCTTTCCTGACTGCATCTCAGGGTAGCTTCTTCTGAGAAATGACAGCTTCCTGTCCTGCAAACAAGCTCTACTTCTAAGAATATCTTCTTCCATTTCTACTGCACATGTACACGCAGTGTGGTATTGCTCCTCACAATAATCCGGAACGGTAGGAATTATTAGTTTGGGTTTAGAGATGAAGGAACTCAGGATCAGAAAGGCCAAAAGAGAGGTGCCTGGGTTGCTCAGTCAGTTAAGCGTCTGCCTTGGGCTCAGGTCATGATCCCAGAGTCCTGGGGTCAAGCCAGCATCGGACTCCCTGCTCAGCAGGAGAACCTGCTTCTCCTTCTCCCACTCCCCCTGCTTATGTTCCCTCCCTCGCTGTCTCTCTCTGTCAAATAAATAAATAAAATCTTAAAAAAAAAAAAAGAAAGAAAGAAAGGCCAAAAGACATCCCGTCCCCAGCAAAATAACCATTACCAAAAAACAAAAAATAAAAAAACAAAAAAAACGCAGAGCAAAAGGCCAAGCATGGAAGCCAAGAATTCTAACTCCTAAACCAGCGCCAGCACCTTTTCACCTGCAGTTTTGTGATCTGTTGAGGACCCAAAGCTAGGGTCAGCCTGTACCCTCACTCTGTCCTCAAGAGCACCTGAGAACACCGGCAGTATAACCAAAGCTGAGAAAAGGGCTTTTGCCAGGCTCTGGGTCTATGCGGACCCCTGGCCTGGGTCCAACAATGGCAGGGGGACTCAATCAATGTTGAGGTTTGAAGGACCAGGTGAGCAACAGCTGGATACCCTCTAAAGGGGAGGTGTCCAGCTGGAGACTTCCAGAGACGCTTTGTTTGGCTTGGTAGTGTTGGTCTGTGCAGTGCTTAAATTTGACTTAGGTTTCCTCAATGAGAGACTTAGGGCAAGTGTTCAATAAAAGTTCAACAAGAGAATGGTCATGAAGGACATGGCCTGAGTTCACATCCTGACCCTGCTACTGGCTCTGCGTGACTCTGGGAAAGTGACTGAAACTCTCTGTGCCTCACTTTGCCCATTTGTAAAATGGAGAGAAAAGGTAGTACTGAAGCCCATAGAGGTACAGTGAATATTGGGTTAGGATATCTGAAGCCCTTAGACCAGTACCTGCTACACAGGAAGTGCTCTATGGGTGTTTGCAATTACTGTTAATATCATTGTAGTATATAAGTTGGGACGAGTTCACATAAAATCTGTATTTCTAGCTTATTAAAAATTCAAAAGACCTGGGGCTCCTGGGTGGCTTGGTCAGTTAAGCATCTGCTTTCAGCTCAGGTCATGATCTCAGGGTCCTGGGATCTGGCTCCCTGCTCAGGGAGGATCCTACTTCTCCCTCTCCCTCTGCCCTTCCTTCCTGCTCTTGCTCTCTCTCTCTTTCTCAAATAAATAAGTGCATTTAAAAATAATCCAGAAGATCTGACAGTACTGGACTCCACTGCCAACTGGAACTGATTCTACCCTCTTTAGATGGAACGTGCTTTCTCCTGGTTAGCCCCACCCCCACCATTCCCCATCTGGTTTATAAGACTGAAGCTAGGTGTCAGTTGCCATTTATTGTCTTGCACGCAGCTTGTTTCATGGATTTCCACTGTCTGCCTGGTGTCTGAAACCAGTCTGTCATTCGGCCACTGCCTAAATGTCACCAAATAGGAATTGTTGGCCAAGGGGACATTGTTAACCAATAGGGCTTAAACTCCTGCCAGGCTCTTGCCCACCTTCTTCTTAATGTCCCAAAATGGAGAGCTTGAAGGTCAATAAAAGCAGCAAAGTGATAAAAGAAGGCAGTTAGGCTTCTAAAACACTCCAGAGTGTTCCGTCCTGTAGCCTCATGGTTGAGCTTAAAACCTGGCTCAGGAACTCTGTAGTAAGATAGACCCACATCTTGGCCAAATTATGTATGTTCAAGAATAGTTATGAGTGCCTGGTTGGCTCGGTCAGTTAAGCATCTGCCTTGGGCTCAGGTCGTGATCCTGGGGTCCTGCAGCAGGCTCCCTGCTCAGCAGGGAGTCTGCTTCTCCCTCTCCCTTTGCCCCTTCCCTGCTCATGCTCTCTCTCCAATAAATAAATAAAATCTTAAAAAAGGAATAGTTATTGCAGCATTGCAAATAATAGAAATGATTAGAAGAAACTCAAATGTCATTAATAAAAGATGGGCTAAATAAATTTTGTTTATACATACAATGAAAGGCTATGTGGTCATTAAAAAGAACATGAAGAGCATTGTGTACAGAATACTTTTATTTCTTTGGGAGAAAGAAAACAGAAACACACACACACAAACATTATTTGTTTGTATTTGTATAGATATCTCTGGAAGGATATGTAAATACAGTACAGGCAAAACATAATCTGTGGAAGGATATAGTATCAAGAAATTGGCGACCAGGGTAGTCTCTGGGGAAAGATATCATGTGACTAGGGAAGGAAGGAGAGTTTGGTTTTTTTTCCACTACAGTGGATACAAAAGGAAAAAAGTAACAACAATCAAACAAAACTAACTCCAGGGTCTCTCAAGAGACAACCCAAAATCATCTGCCAGTCAAGGATAGCTGTACGGGAAACAACATGGCACCTGTAGTTCCCAAACCCTTGCTTGGTAAGCTGCTTCACAAAGTTATTTCCACAGTCAGCATTCCATGTCCAAGTGTACTCAGATCAGTTTCCCTCTGCTCCTTCTTGCCCGGGCCACCTCCACTACTCTGGCCAGGTTGGATTTGCTTAACTGCTAAAAAATCCTGGTTTGGGCTGCCTCTTTGGCACCCAGAAGTGAAACCTTCTAGAGATTGCTGCCGAAGTGAAAAGCAGCTTGGCAGGAGTGATGCACCCAAGACGAGTACTTAAGCCCTCCTTCTCCAAAAGTGCTTCTCTCAGTCATCTGGGAGGGAGCTCTGAGGTGAGCAGAGCCTTTGTGTCTGAGTAGGTCACCCTCCCAACCAAGGTGCACCTCCTTTACCTGGCCAACGGTCCCCAGTTCAATCCAACAGACTGCTTTATAAAATCTATGCAAAGCCCTGGGCCAGGTGTTAAGGTTCCAAGGTACTGGGGACAGAAGATAAAGGACACAGAGTGCCCACCTTCTAGGGATACACAGCCTAGATTTTGAAAAAGTCTGATTTGGAAGGAATATGGGGAGATAACTGAGGTAATAGCTTTCACTCAGAGTTCTCTGGGGGCCCTTGGGCTTTACAGAGAAACTTTAAGGGTTCTGCAAACATTGGAGATGTTGGCAGATTTCAGACAGCAACCAAATGCTGTGACTGTTCATTTCAAACCATTGATTTGATCAAAAGAGCCCCATAATTCTCATTGGTTTACTCTATAATAAAGTAAATGGCATAAATTTGAACTTAATAAACACATTTCTATTAATAAAGTAATTGCTTTTAACTGCTTTATACAATAGGGTTCTGGTTAAGATTTCATGAGACGGTGAGAGGTTCAGCTGTTCCAGAAGGTTCTCCTTATTTGACAGAGGAAGAAACAGACCCAGAGAAAGGACAGGATTTGTGCAAGGTCACACAGCCTAATGAAAGTAGAGCCTGGTCCAGAACAGGGCCCACTGCCCACCAGTACTAGGCCATGCCCCCTCTATCTCTTAAATATTGATACAAAAGCTAAATGAAGAATTGAGTTGGGTTAGATGTATCCATCCCTTTGGGATCTTAACAGGGCTAGAACAGATATCCCAGGACACTTTGGGTCTCAACCAGCCCAACAAACCATTATTTTGTCCATCATATGACCCTTTTATGGGGTCTGAGCTTTCAACAGGCTTCAGGTCTAGGCTTTTTTTTTTTTTTTTTTTACTGTCAGAGGCACCATTCTCCTGCTTGCTCTATTCCTTGGGACTTCCTGAGATTCCCTCAAGCCAGGGCCTAACCTAGGAAAGCCTAGGAATTTATTACTTGCTCAATATAGCGAGATCTGACGGGATTTGACTCCCCAAAGTCTGAGGGGACTTGGGGACTTGACTCCCCAAAGTTAGATCTGAGCTCTGAGTCTCTTGCCTTCCCTTCCTGGGGGCTCACCTTCCTTGCCTTGTTCCCACTCATTTCGCCCCCTCCTTCCCAGGTGTTCACTTGCTTCAACACTCACTTGCTGGCAGACATTCTTGTGGGCCCTTCCCCTTAGTCACCACTCCCCCTGAAACCACTATTGCTGCCTCAGACCTCCTGCCTTTTATCTTGCCCCAGAAGCTGAGTGAGCCCTCCAGTACCTTAATTGTTCAGGTTGCTCTTTTCTGAACTCATTCCAATTGAGCTCCATAAATTGAAGATAATTGGACTGTCTCGCTCAGCTTATGAGCCCCTGGGGCAGTGTCTTCTTGGTCTGGTAGAGCCCTGCCCAGAAAGGGGAGAGGGGGAGGGAGAGGGACACAGAGGAAGCCAGCCTAGGAGTCTGGCTCAGACCCCTGGGGAGAAGACACAGGGTCACAGTACAGATATTCCTCTGATGGCTAAGTTTTGCAGCCTTGATCCCTGTTGCCTGTCTTAGTGCTCACAGGTCAGCTGTGTGAGGGGCCAATCTTTCTCCACCAACAATGCTGGCAGTAATTATCTGGTATATTTTTTTCAAATACCGTCAAAGAAGTTCTAAGATTCTGGTTAAAAGACCCTCATTTGGGGGCACATAAGTGAGTCACCAGTGAAGAGCTAGAGGCTTATGGGGGGAAACGGAGACTAAGGAGAATCCTGGGTAAACTGTCCCTTGGTTCCACCAATAACATCTTCCCAAAGAAGTTTATGCTGCTACCCATCTTGGGTACTGCTAGGAAAGTTGAGTTGGCCACATCCTAGGTATCCAGGGATATGGGAGATAATTGTTGTTCTAAGGGATGGCTAGAGCAGGGAGTGAGTGGCTAAAGTAATACTCTTTTGTTCCAAACTCAGAATTTCCTCTTTGCCCACCATCTTATGACGTCCCGTTGCCCTGGTGCTGCAGTGGGCCAGGACACATCCTGGGGCAGTTCTTTGTCTATTCTTCCATGCTCTCTCCCCACTACCACCAAGGTCATGCTTCACAGGCTCATCTCCTTCCTCTTCCTGATAAGTCAAAAGCTCCCAATACTCCTGAAGGCAATGGAGCCCATTATCATACACTCAAGGCCTGGCATGGAGCCAGCATAGAGTAAATGAATGAATTAATACACGCAAAAATTATGATCTGAATTCTTCCATGCTTTAGACCTCTAAAGAATCTACCCTTCCTTCCCTTGTGGGTGTAACATCATAGTTTTCCCTCATGGGAAGTGACAAAAGGAGAACATATTGTCTGTACTCTTGCCTCCAGTTGGGACTGCATCCAAATGCTTCTAAGCAGAAGGGTTTTTAAGACTTCCATGAAATGAGGCTGAAAGGGATGCAGCTGGGCTGTAGTTGATTGAAAGAGCATTCAAACTTCAAACCAGAAGACCTGTTGTGAGATCTGCTCTTGCACTCACTAGCTAGAACCTAAATTGAAGGAAAGGAGATGAGGCCAGAAAACAGGAAAGTCTTTGTATGGTACCCCAGAAAGCATTTGGACATCCGTTCGTTCAACAAAACTTTACTGTACCTACTATGTCCCAGGTACTATTCTAAAGACTTTTCATCACTCTGGCCACTGGATGAAGCCATTATTGAGGATCAAGACTCCAGACAGGGAGACAAGTTAGGAGTCAGTAGCATCACTAGTCCTGGTGAAGAGATAAAGACCTGAGTGAAGGCAGGAGCAATGGACAAAACTGATAGAACTTGATGATGTTCATCTAGGTAACCACACTCTAGATAACTACATCCAGGTTTCTGTTGTGACAGACTGAGTGAATAATGGTGTAACTAATAAAGATGAAAATCACTGGGCTCTGGTTTCATAGTTTGATGGAAGAGGATTCAGGAAAATAATGAGTTTGTTTGGGGGGCATGCAAAATCTGAGGAGGAGGAGTGATCTAATAGATAGTCTTGAGTTCAGCCAAAAGGCTTGATTGGACTGAGGGTTTGGGGAGTCCTCCTTATGAAACTATCTAGGGAGAAGGCATATAGAAAGAAGTGACGAGGGCTAAGGGCAGGACTTTCAAATCTGCTGACTTTTACAATACACATAAAAATCAACAAGAACTGAGAAGAAGCATTCAGAGAGGTAAGAAGTGAGCCATGGTAGGGGAGAATCATGAGAGCCAAGGTAGGTTTTCAAAAGACAGTAGTGGTTAGCCCAGATAGGGTAGAGAAGCATCCCAATAAAAGAAAGGTCTGGAAATGTCCCTATGGATTTTGTCCTGATTATTGTCCATGCAGTTAGTGGGGTGGCAGGAGCCTAGTAACTGTGATCTGAGGAGTAACTGAGAGGTGAGGAATTGGAGACAATGAATTAGACCACTCTTTCAAGAAGCTTAGCTGAGATCAAACAAATTAAGTTGGTAGCTGAAGGAAAATACAAGCTTGAGAAAGTTTTTAGATGAGAGAGACTTGCTGTGTGTGTGTGTACATGTGTCTGTCTAGAAACCAGCAGAGGTTGACAACTGAATAATGAAGGAGGTATGACGATAGGATCCAAAACACATAAAGGAGGGGTTTGAGAATGTTAAGGGAGTTTGCTTACTTTTAAGTGGCATTTAGAGAGCACATATTGGAATAAGGGCTACCATGCTGTTCAGCTTCAGGGGTACCATTCATATTGGGGATGATGGGGCTGGTGAAAAAGCCAGTTCAGAGCAGTATGAGAGTGAGAAAATAAGGGAATGTGATCATATGAGACTTCTGTGCTCCTCCTCACTCTTCTTGCTTCAGGTTTTCCTTTGGCTTCATGAAGGACTGATTTTTTTTTTTAGTATTTAAAGCATATTTATTTTACACTTTTTATTACCTAATCATTGTGGTAGTTCTTTTATTTAAATTCAATTAATTAACATATAATGTATTATTTGTTTCAGGCGTACAGGTCTGTGATTCATCAGTCTTATATATTACCCAGTGCTCATTACAACACATACCCTCCCCAATGTCCATTACCCAGTTACCCTATCCCTCCACCCCTACCCCCTCCAGCAACCCTCAGTTTGTTTTTTATGATTAAGAATCTCTTATGGTTTATCTCCCTCTCAGGCTCATCTTTTCCTCTCTTCCCATATGATCCTTTGCTTTGTTTCTTAAGTTCCACATATGAGTGAGATCATATGATAACTGTCATCTTCTGACTGACTTATTTCACTTAGCATAATACCCTCTAGTTCCATCCACATCATTGCAAATGGCAAGCTTTCATTCCTTTTGATGGCTGCATAATATTCCCGTGTGTGTGTGTGTGTGTGTGTGTGTGTGTGTGTGTGTACCACATCTCATGAAAAGCTAATTAAACAGGTTTTGTATCCCCTCATTTCAGGTGGGTCTCTCTTTTAATGGCTTTCCCTTTACATTTCTCAATTCACCTTTTCTCTTAAATTTTTCTCATGCTTTTTGGCCACTTGCTCCTCACAATGTTCTGGTAGGCCCCAGCTTGAAAGAACATCTTTGTAAATTGATTTCACCATGTCACCTTCCATTCAGAAGTCAGAGAGTGAACCCAGTCCCTCTATGGTAGTGGCCTGTCTGCAGTTTCAGACAGGCTGCCATGGTCTTTTACCAGAAGGCTCCAGTTGGGCATATTCTTCTCCAAACCTGATTTTTTTAGGCAGAAGGGATGTAGTAGAAGTCTCTGAGAGAAGTATAAAAGGACAAAAAGAATACCATGGCTAAAAAAAAAAGTCACAACTAAAAGAAATTTTAGTTTCTTTGGGCTTCCAACACTGCTTAATAGCTCAATGTCAGTGACAGAATATGGACTCTGTTGAAGGTTAGAAAATAGATCACAAGAGAGAATGGGCATTGCCCACATCAGTTGGGCCTACGACAACCTTCTGCTCTGAGTTGGCTAATCCAAGCTCTTAATTTTAAAAGAAAAGATTCATGTAATAGTGCTCTTCCTCCACCCTATGCTTTACTTCACCACCAGACCTATTTAGTTCAGATATGAGCACCCAGCCCTAACTATGGAAAGGAATGGCCAAATCAAATTTCTTTGGAGCTTGGCACACACTTACCCTTGGCATGTACAAATGCACCCAAAACTACCCTCAGCTCCCTGTGAAACTTTCCAAATGAACCAATCCTCACTTGGACAAGACCTTAGGGCTAGGCAGAGTTTCTCAAACCCAGGTGAGGAAAAGCTGAGTGTGAATGGATGTTCCCAACATGTAATAGACAGAATTCTAGGATGGCACCCCCAATGATCCACACACCCTTATATAATTTACTCCCTCTAAGTGTGGGTGGGACCATTAAATATGATGGGCTATCAATCCCATAATTATGCTACCATATGGGAAAAGGGATGTTTCAGATGTAACGAATGCCCATATTCAGTTAATTTTTGGTAAATCAAAAGGATGATTATCCTGGGTGGGCCTGACTTAACTGGGTGAGCCCTTAAAAGAGATAAGAAATGTTTCAACAATTGATGTTGCTGTGTTTGGATATTCATAGGCAAACAAAACAAAATAAAACTTGACATACACTTTGTACCTTATATAGAAATTAACTCAAAATAAGTTATAGATTTCAATATAAAATATAAAACTATAAAACTTTTAGAAGAAAACAGAAGACAATCATTGGGACCTATGAATTAGTGAAGAGATCTTAGATTTGACATAAAAACCAAAGAATTAATTTGACTTCATCAAAATTAAAGATGTTTTCTGTGAAAAAACTTGTTAGGAGGAAGAGAAGACAAGTTCTAGGCTGGGAGAAAATATTTGCAACCATGTATATGACAACACACAGTTATCTAGAACATATAAATAACTCTCAGAACTCAACAGTAAAAATAAGAAACCCAATTAGAAAAGAAGCCAAATGTACAAAGAGACATTTCACTGAAAAGAATATACAAACAGTAACTAAGCACATGAAAAGATGTGGCTAACATCATTAGCCATTAAGGGAATTGCTAATTAAAACCACCTTTTCAAAAGGCTAAACAAAAAAAACATAGTGACAACAGCAAATGCCGGTGAAGATTTGAGAAACTGAATCCCTCATAGGTTGCTGGTAAGAATATAAGATATTATAGCACTCTGGAAAAGACTGTGGCAGTTTCTTTTAAAGTTTTTTAAAACTATGCATATTGGGGGGGGGGGTGAACCTGGGTGGCTCAGCTGTTAAACGTCTGCTTTTGGCTCAGGTCAATATCCCAGGGTCCTGGGATCAAGCTCCAGATCCAAATCTGGCTCCCTGCTTGGCGGGGATCCTGCTTCTCCCTCTCCCACTCCACCTGCTTGTGTTCACTTGCTCACTGTCTCTCTTTCTGTCAAATAAATAAATAAAATCAATCTCTCTTTCTCTCTCTCTCTCTCTATATATAGATATCTATATATGTAGATATATAGATATATAGATCTTTAAATAAACTATGAATATAGGGTACCTGGGTGGCTCAGTTGGTTAAGTGTCTGCCTTAGGCTCAGGACAGGATCCCAGTCCATTTCTCCCTCTGCCTCTGCCCCCACTCATGCACTCTCTCTCCATGTCTCTGCCTCTGTCTCTCTCTCGCAAAAATAAGTAAATAAAAAAAAAATCTTTAAAAATCTAAAACTTTAAAAAACTTAAAAAAAAATTAAAACTACACATGTATTTAATATATAACTAAGCTATTGCACTCTTTACATTTATCCCACCAAAAATGGAAACCCATGTTCACACAAAAATCTGCCCATGCTTGTTCATAACAGCTTTATTTGTAATAGCTGAAATAGCAAAACTGAAAACAATCCAAGTGTCCCTCACAAGTTGATTGGTTAAACCAACTGCGGTACATCTGTACCGTAGACTACTGGGGGGAGGGGAACGAACCGTTGATATACGCAAGAGCTTGGATGGATCTCAAGGGCATTATGCTAGGAAAAAACCAACAACAACAAAAGCCAGTCTCAAAAAGTCACTTACTGTGTGTTGTATAGCATTCCCAAATGACAAGATTACAGCGTTGGGGAGCAGATTAACAGTTGACAGGTGTTAGAGATGGTGGGAGGGAAAGAGGTAGATTATGACCATAAAGAAGTTGCACAAGGGAGACTTTTGAAGTGAGGAAACAGTTCAGAATCTTGACTGCCGGTGGTTACACAAATCCATATATGTAATAAAATGGCATAGAACTGTATGCACACATTGCACCAATGTCATCTGGCTGGAGTGGACATTGTACTATAATTATATAAGATGTAACCATTGGGGAACACTGCATAAAGGATACATGGGACTTTTCTGTACTATTTTTACAACTTCCTGTTATTCTAAAATTATTTCAAAATAAAAAGTTAAAAATGAGGGAGGAAGGGATAGAGGGAGGAAAGAAGGGGTGGAGGAAGAGAGGAAGCCTCAGCAGATGTTCTCTTTTGGGCCTTGTAGAAGCAAGGAACCATGTTGTGAACTGCCTGTGGAAAGGGTTGTGTGGCAAGGACCTCAAGGTTGGCGGCCTCTAGGAGCTGAGAATAATCCCTGGCCAACAGCCACCCAAAGGAAAGAAAGAAAGAAAGAAATGAGGAAAGGAAGGAAGGAAGAAAAGAAAAAAAATATGGGAACTTAAGCTCTACAATGGCAAGGAACTAAATTCTACCAATAGCCAGTGAGCTCAGTAGAGAACGCCAAGCTTCACATGAGATTGCAGCCTTGTGAACCCCTTGATTTCAACCTAATGAAATCCTGAGCAGAGAATCCAGCTAAACTGTGTCCAGACTTCTGATGCATGAAAACTATGAGATAATAAATTTATACTGTTTTGGGGTGCCTGGGTGGCTCACTCGGTTAGTCAGCTTAGGTCATGGTCCCAGAGTCCCGGAATGGAGCCCCATATCAGGCTCCCTGCTCAGCGGGAAGTCTGCTTCTCCCTCTGCCCTTCACCCCACTCGTGTTCTCTCTCACTCGCTCTCTGTCTAATAAATAAAATCTTTTAAAAAATTTATGCTGTTTTAAGCCACTACATTTGTGGTAATTTATTACACAGCAATATATACCTAAGCCACAGCCCCAAGAGTGAGGTGCCACTCAACAACTGGGAGCTTTGTTTCCAGGGGTCACAGGTGGGACCCATACACTGTGACAAAAGAAACCAGCAACATCAGTGGGGAGGAGCCAGGCTCCGAGTTGAAACAGATGCTCATGGTCTTTCCCCAAAAATACGGTTTTTCCATTCAGAGTCTTGAACTGCCTCCAAACCAACCCAGTTCTGCTGGCTGCTTGACCCAGCAGTCAGCTGTCACATCGCAAATATGCTGTCCACAATCACAAATGAATTGCACATTGATGGCACTATACACTTGCCTTGCTTCCTGCTTCAGTGTTTCAGCTGTAGCTAATTCCTTTTGCAGCATTCCTGGCCCTGCCTAGAGAAGTGGCCTCGTACCCAGGGCCCCAGCTGGTCCAACAGCCCTATCCAGTTCACAGACAGCTACCTTAGGCCAGCCTGAATCTCAGAAACTGGCCCTTTCCCTCATCCTTCTAGTCCCCAGACCTAGGCCAGCAGGACACCCAGGCTGGCTCTCGGTGAATGCCAGAAAGGTCAAAGACATAGAGTAGGACTGCACAGGCTGGAAACTTTCCTTCGATCTTGCTTTCTGCTGCTGTATTTCATGGTCACTGTCTTATTCTACTCAGGCTGCCACAACAAAATATCACAGACTACACAGTTTCAACAACAGAATTTGGGGCACCTAGGTGGCTCAGTGGGTTAAGCATCTGTCTTCAGCTTGGTTCATGATCCCATGGTCCTGAGATGGAGCCCCACATCGGACTCCCTACTCAATGGGGAGCCTGCTACTCCTTCTCCCTCTGCTTGCTACTCTGCCTACCTGTGCTCTCTCTCTCTCTGTCAAGTAAATAAATAAGATAATCTTTAAAAAAAATAAAATATACAACAGAATTTATTTCCTCACAGTTCCGAAGGCTAGGAAGTCCTATATCAAGGTGCCAGCTAATCTGATTCCTGGAAAGAACTGTCTTTCTGATTTGTAGAGAACTGCTTTCTCATTACTGTCATATTATGGCAGAGAGAGAGTGCAAATGTGAAAGAGAAAGAGAGAGAGAGCCCATAAGCTCTGGGATCACCTCCTGTTCTATTGAGTAGAGCAGCCTACGGGATTAGGGCCCCACGCTTACATCCTCATTAACCTTTATTACCTCTACACAGGTCCTATCTCCAAATATAGTTGCATTGGTGGTTAGGGCTTCATCATATGAATTTGGGGAAGACACAAACATTTAATCCATAACAGTCACATTCCGCTGTGCTGCCACCATTCACAAATACTATTTCAGTACAGGTGGACAGGGCTGGGGAGAGGTGGAGACAAGAGCCATTCAGTCATGCCCTCATAGGTTTGAACATCTTTACTTCAAGTATTGGCAAGAGCATGGACTTTGGTGTTAGGCACCTGTTTCCTCTTACTAGATGTGAGACCTTGGCAGAGTCATTTAAACTCTCTGAGCCTATCATCTGTTAATGAAGATTAGAATACATATTCTTCATTGGTGTTGTTAGAATTAAAGGAAATAATGCATGAAATAACACCTATTAGCACCTAGTGGATATTGGATAAACATTAGTGTTACTTTCCACTGGATCATCTCTCAGCCCATTCCCTATACCATCTACCTTCACTAGGTCCAATGCATGCTCTAACTACTACACACACTGATCTCCTTTGTTCTGGGTAGAAGATAGCAATTTTCAACGTCCCTGAATTGGATGCTGTTGTAGGTAGAATTTCTAAGAATGGCCCCAGAAGTCCATATTCTTATTCCAAGAACCTGTAAATGTGATGAGATATTGCTTGCATGGTTGTGTTATGTTATGTGGTCCAGTTGACCTTTAAAAAGGGAGAGTCGGGGGGCACCTGGATGGCTCAGTGGGTTAAACCTCTGCCTTCGGCTCAGGTCATGATCTCAGGGTCCTGGGATCGAGCCCCGCATCGGGCTCTCTGCTCAGTAGGGAGCCTGCTTCCTCCTCTCTCTCTCTCTCTCTCTCTCTCTGCCTGCCTCTCCACCTACTTGAGATTGAAATAAATAGTATCTTAAAAAAAAAAGGGAGAGTCGGTGGAATATTATTCAACCTTAAAAGGAAGGGAATTCTGACACATGCTACAACATGGATAAACTTTGAAGATATTATGCTAAGTGAAAGAAGCCAGTCACAAAAAAAAACAAATATTGTGTGATTTCATTTATATGAAGTACTTAGAGAAGTCAAATTCATAGAGACAGAAAGTTAAGATGGTGGCTACCAGGGCCTGGGGGAGGAAGAAATAGGGAATCATTTTTTTAATGGATATAGAGTTTCAGTTGGAATGATAAATAAGTTTTATAGTTGAATAGTGGTAATGGTGGTACAACAATATAAAGGTACTCAGTGACACTGAATTGTACACTTAAAAATGGTTAAAACAGTGCATTTTATGTTATTTATATTTCACCACAATTTTTTTAAAAGAAGATTTTTCTGGATGAGCTTAGTCTAATTACATGACCTCTGAAAAGCAGAGAACTTTCTCCATCTGGTGGCAGAAGAGGAAGGAAGAAGGGAAAATCAAATTCAACACACTGTCTCTGTTTTGAAGATGGAACAGGGCAGATAAGAAGAAATGCAGGTGACCTCTCTCAAAGCAGTGAGCAGCCCCCAGGTAACAGCCCACAGAGAAATGGGGCAGACCTTAGACCTGTAGCCACAGGAAGTGGATTCAGCCAACAACATAAATCAGTGTGAAAGTGGATTCTTACTCCCAGCCTCTAGACAAGAGCCCAGACCAGCTGAAACCTTGATCTTGATTTTATAAGACCCTGAGCAGAGAAACAGTGGAGCCCATCCAAACTTCCAGACCTAAAACTGTGAGCTAATTAAATAGGTCTTGTTTTAAGCTGCTAAGTTTGTGTATATGTGTATGGAAGCCATAGAAAACTAATATAGAGGTTTTGAGATTTTAGTAATATGAAGAGCCTCCATCCTAAATCCTAGAAGTTTGTTGCTGTAAGCTTTATTCATATAGATATTTATGCATGCACTTTTCTACATATTTATTGAGTGCCTCCTATGTGCCAGACATTTCTAGGCCTTGAGGATATAGCAGTGAGCCCAGACAGAACTATGGAACTTCCAGTCTAGCCCAGGGGCAGTATTCTCTCCCTCCTCTGGCCTAATCTGGAAGCAAGCATTCTGCCCTGTTATCAAAATCCCGTTAGGCCCTCCCAGCACCCGCATGCTGGTGCCATTCCTAAATGGTTGTGATGGGAATGGCAGAAAAGGCATTGACAGAAATATACAGGCCGGGAAAATCTCTCTGAGGCCCAGGGTCCGGGCACAGCAATTTTGTTCCATACCACATAAATATTCCTCAGAAATGCTTGTGGCAGTTGGGTAGGGCTTTCAGCATCTGGGGACAAACTGAGGTCCAAACTACTCAAATCGAAAGTTCTACCTGGGCTTCTGAGAGACTAAGAGTGGGAAGAGGAGAGATGAAGTGGGTGTTATCTGGGGCCATTTTCAAGGTTCATATCAGGTATTTGTAAAGGAGGCCCATCGAGGGAGGCACATGGTGGTAAATATGCTTGAGGAGTACTGGGAAAATAGCTGGGAGCAGTGAAATACTGGCAAGAGATGGCAAAAGTGCACTAGGGAGATGGGCAAGAGCCCAGGCTTGAGAAGCAAAAAGACTTGGAGTGGGATTCCAGGTGGAGAAGCCAAGGAGAAAGGGGCAACAGTGAAGAGAGGCCCAGGTCTTGCCAAGCTCAGGGCTTCCCTCAGCAACTGAGAGGCTGGGTGGAGCCTGGGCTTTGGACACCCAATGCCTCTTCCAGTCCCTCCTGGGCAAAGCTGGGGCCTAAGTTTGGGGGGAAGTGCCAGGGGTGGGGCTGGGGACAGCTCAGCTCTCCAGCTCCTTAGCAGCCCTTCCAGACTAACTGGTAATCTGTTTATGTGTTTATTTACAAGATTGGTTTCTGCTTCAGTGAGGGGGAACTTGGCTCTTTGCCCTCAGGGCCCCAGTTCTGAGTAAACTCCCCTGCAGGGCAAGCTGCCTGCTCCCTGTCCCATTTGGCTGACTTTCTCCTGCCTTTTCTGTTCCTTTGGCCCCCTGACTGGTGGACAAGAAAGTTTTAGGGAGCTGGTCCTCTGGGACTGGTTAGGGCTCTGGTTCCCTACAGGCCCCAGACATCTGGGGTGGGGGCGGGTTGGGTCTGGGCAGGAACTCAGACTCCAAAAGAACCCTGAGAAAATCACACTGAAATCCTGCCCAGGGAAATCTGCAATTGTCCAACAAGAGCTTCTCTTTAATACATGTGGTATTTGTGTGTGTGTGCTTATTCTGACTGTAGCAGCTGCAGAGGGAGAGGTCTGTGAGGGGGGCAATGTGACTGGAGTGGGGTGACAGGGTGGAGAGAAGGTAAAGACTGGGTTGCCACCAAAGGCCAGAGCCTAGTGTAGGGTGAAGGGGAGAGATACTGGCAGTTTGGGGTATAAGAGAAGAAATTATCATGAAATGCAGGACTGTGTCTGAAGGGAGAGAAGCAGGGGAGGTGCAGTGGCAGCCAAAGGGTGGGGTGAGGGCCTGATTGGGGTGGCACATCAGGCAGAGCAGAGGAGGGAGGGCATGAGAGAGCAACCTTTTACTGTTGATGAATATGGTCTATTATTATAACTCAGCATGTGAAGTATTTTTCTATTGCAAAACTGAAGAGATAAAATTCTAGAAGGTCATTCCCAAGGATAGGAGAGGGGCACTTGAATGAATCATCAGAGAAACCCTGGGGAAGTGGGGGGAGTTCATAACCTGAACTGGGAAAAGCCTGATGATTCACTGGGCTCAAGACCTGTCAATCCGCTCTCCTCTACCAACAGACTGAGAACTGGAGGGTTTCTTCAGACAAGACTCTGGACCTCAGTTAGTGCTATAATGGAGGAGGGGAGTGAGTTTTGAAACAGGAAGAAAAAGGGAGTGATCTTTGAAAGGGCCTGATCTGAATTGTAGAACTAGAAAGGACCTCATGATCTCTGATCCAACCTCTTTATTTTACACTTAAGGAACTGGAGCTCAGAGAAGGAATGTGATTTGGCCAGGGTCACAAAGTTGTGTTAGTGAACTAGGCAGATGGACAGGCTTCAGAAAGAGGCCATATAGGCTACCTTAGCTTCAGATATTAGCCTAGATGGGGTCTGCAAACACTTGGTGCCACCAAACTACTGCAAATACATAGTGCCACTTAACTACTCTTACACCTGTTGTGAACATTGCTAATTAGTCATTGCACCCCAACTTCAGTGCTGACTCTACCTGAAAGTCCTTCTTAACTGAGTACTCTAGGCAATGGTTCAATATTGACCTAGAAAAGAAAGCAATTTGTAATCTCAGGACTAGAACAACAGCTGTGTGTCACAAAAGGCTAGAGTAGTCCTAATATCTAATCAGGTAGATATCATTATCTAAGGTTCTTCTGGTTGCAAGCAACAAAAGGAAGAATTGCCCCCAGGAAGGGCAGGAACCAGGATGGCTCTGTAGAAGCCATCTATGACCCTTCTTCATTAGAGCACTGCCACCTCCGGGACTCAGCTCCAATGACTGGCTCCCATGCTTTGTGTCTTCCATTACCAGTTTTAAATTCCCCACAGTGAAGTTGATTGGACAACTTGGAACAGATTTTTAAACCTTGGAACAATAAGTGATGGAGGGAGGGCAGGGCCAACTTGACCACTGGGTTTGGGAATTGGGGCATTCCCAGAGATGCTTTCAGCTGCAATTAATAGAAAACACATCAAAAAGTGACATAAGCTATGAGGGAAATTTATTGTCAATACAATATCCAGGGTATGGGGTTCTGGGATTGGTTAATTCGTCATCAAGGACACAGCATATTTCCATCTGTTAACAAAAGGAGTGGGGAAAGAGCTACAGGTAGACAATAAGCAGTGACTGTCACAGGGGTGTTGTGAACCAAACCACCACTGTCAGCGGTATCTACCCTTGATATGCTTCAGGAAAACCAAAAGGGACCAAGAAAAACAGGCTAGGGGTAAAGGTGAAGATGGGCTTTTCAGAGACCAGAACCATAAAGGCTCTGTAAAAGGAGTTACAGAAACACCTGTGAGGCCTCTTGCAATTCAGGAAAGGCCTCTCTAGGGCTAGATGAGGAAGTGCTTTCATCGCTCTTGGGACCAAGAACCAGGGTATTTCTCTCAGGGGGCCAGAAAAGCTACTCAGGACAAGTACAGACTTTCCTGGGACCCGGACACAATCTGAAAAATGTTCCCCATATCATCCTCCAAAGCTAAATTAATAAAGCAGGTTCAGGAAAAGACAGAGAATAGCACCAGCCCTACTGGTGGCACCAACCCAAACTTTCCAGGCAATGAGTCCGAGTAGTGTGGTTAAGCATCCAACTGAGACAGGATTGAGGCCAAGAATAGGAATGGGGATTGAGTGCCCTATAAACTGTGCCAGCCAAGCCCATCAGGGGAAAGATCTGAGTTCTATTAGGAAAAAGAAATCAATCTTCTGTAAACTCATTTATTTCTAGGGTTTTGTAATTAAAAAAAAAAGTTGTGTTCCCCTCAGCTTCTGAGAAAAGTTCCTTTTGAGAACCCCCATCTTGTCTCAGATCAACTCAAGCAAAAATGCATTTGGCCAGATGAATCATAACAGCTAGGAAGATTAGCAAGCTCCTAAAGGGGAGGAAGGGAGGTGGCTGGGATGGGCCACTTGAAGTCTTGAGATGAGAAGATGATTCGAGGTAGATCAAGAGGTCGCATTTCTCTGAAGTTTAAAGGTCCTTCCTGGACTTTTCCCTCATGGAAGTGAAATGATTGTGGTCTGTAGATAGGATATTATTTGAGGGCTCTGAGCCTGAAGGCCAGATGAAGCTGGTAAGAATTCAGGTTGGGGCCCTTTTAAAGAAAGAGTAACCCTAGGGAGGCTCAATTCTTTTCTCTCTCTCTCTCTCTCTCTCTCTCTCAACTTTCCCTCTGCTTTGACTATATATGTGAAATTATGCATGTTACCCAATCTCAGAGAGTCCCAATTTCCTCATTTCTTAAGATGGAGATAACAGGTAGGGATACTATAAGGGTTAAATGAGATAATATATGAAGTGTTTAACATTCTTGGACCCAAGCAAGTGGTGAAAGAGTCAATAAAGTCAATAAAGTATACTTTTTTCCTCCGTAATTCAGAGTGTGTGTGTGTGTGTGTGTGTGTGTGTGTGTGTGTGTGTGTCTTTGGGCCAGACATTGGACCACTGGACACTCTGCAGGGAGCTGGATAATCAGAGATGAAATTATACAGTCCCTTCCCTCAAGTATCTTGCAGTCCAGGAGATAGTTAATGAAACATCATTTATAATTCAGTTTCCAGTAAAGATATACACATACAGGCTCATTGGCAATATGAGGTAAGTGAGACCAAAGTCTACCTGAGGAATTCACAGAGGAAGTGGCATTTAATTTGGGCTCTGAAGGATGAGTAGAAATGTGCTTAGTGTACAAGCATGGGGATAGTCTTCAAGGTAGGGAAAACAGCATGTGCAAAACACAGAGATACAACAGAGCAAACTTAATTTAGTATTCCTGGAGCGTTACCAGTTACCATAGGTAACAAAAAAGGTAAATTTTTCTATTAAGTTTTTAATTTTAATTCCAGTATAGTTAACATACAGTGTTATATTAGTTTCAGGAGTACAATATAGTGATTCAACAATTTCATACATCATCCGGTGCTCATCACAAGTACACTCCTTAATCCCTTCGCAATCCCTATTTCACCCATCCTCCCAAACACCTCTTCTTTGGTAATCATCATTTCACTCTATAGTGAATAGTCTGTTTCTTGGTTTGTCTCTCAAAGAAGTTAAATTTAATTCTATAGTCCAGGACATCTTACTGAAGATTTTGTGTAGGAAAGTGGCTTATCACATTAGCAGTAATATTTAGGATGATTTTGAGGGATAGTGAAATTAGAAGTTAGATGAAAAATTACTATTGGGGGCAAAATGGCACTGGTAAATGGAGATGAAGAAGAGGAGATGAATTAGAGTTATTAAGAAGACAGAACCTTTAGAACTTGGTGATGAATTAGAGGTGAAGAACAAGAAAGGAAAGGATTCTAGTATTTGTCTGGTAAATGGGCAACTGGATAGATTAGGATGACATGCACTGGGATAGGCAACACAGGAGGAAGAGGGAATACAATAAGGGGCAGGAAAGAGATGATGAGTTCCGTTCTGAAATGTTATGTTGAAGAGCCTGTGGGATGTCCAGGTAGAGATGTGCAGGAGAAACCCAAGCTGGAAATGGAAATTTAGAAAATGCCAGCAATAATTATGAAGGGAAGAACAACAACATTAAAAAGGTGGACAGATGCTCTTTGAAAGATAGACTGATAATTCTTTAAAAGGCTAATATAGAGTTACCATTTAACCCAGCAATTCTGCTCCTAGCTATATACTCCAGAGAAATGAAACGTTCATGCAAAGCCTTGTACATGTGTGTTCATAGCAGTACTATTCACAGTAGCTGAAAGTTGGAAACAATTTAAATGTCTCTCACTGGATGAATGGATAGCCAAATTGTGTCACATTCATACAATAGAATATTAATCAGCCAAAAAAAAAATAAGGAATGAAGTACTGACACAGGCTACATTATGGATGCTAAGAAGCTAGAAGCAATTTGCTAGACACAAAAAGCCACATATTGTATAATTCTATTTATATATGAAATGTCTAGAATAGGCAAATACAGAGAGACAGAAAGTAGATTAGTGGTTGCCTAAGGCTGGTGAGGATTGAGAAATTGGGGGCTGATGGCTAAAGGGGTATGGGGTTTCTTTTTGTATTAACAAAATGCCCTGGAATTAGTGCTGAAAGTTGCACAACTTGGTATATATACTAAAAGCCACTGAATTGTATACTCAAATGGGTGAGTTGTATGGTATATGAACTATACCTCAAATAATCTATTGCTAATTTTTTAAAAAGATGAGCACAAAAAGAAAGGCCCTAAGTGGAAATTGTAAAAAAAAAAAAAAAAAAAGAAAAGAAAAAAGTCCAAGAAGTAGGATAAGCCAGAGCAAGTGCCAGGGCAGATACATGGAAAATCAGAGCAGGTCAAGAGAGCATTCCAAAACAAGGGTCAAATGCCATGGACAACCCATGCAAGATCACAACCACCTTTTTTCTTCCCTCCTCTTTTTTTCTCCCATCTGGATAAAGAGGTGTCTCCACTAAGGTCCCTAGAAGGCAGGAGGGTCAGAGCCCTCTCATACTCAGACATTAGGACCTGTACTTATGCAAAAGCCCAGGAGTGTATGAACAAAACAGAAACTTGTTTATCCAAAGGCAATGATCATATGAGAGGAAAGGACAAGATCCTTACAAATGAGAAATATTAGGATAATCTCCAGTCTCTTCAGGTGACCATTTTTTTTTCCTGGAAGAAATATGATTTTGTCACCTGCTGGTTCCACAAAACTAAATTTCAGTGGGGTATGATATGAGGGGTAGAATGGCCCTTGAGTACCCTTTACTTGGGCAAAGTCATCATCAAAGAGCACTGAAAAAGTCATTTTCTATACACAACTCTACATAAAGTGTTTTAACTAAGTGGATCTTTTGCCTTCAATTCTTCCTTGAAAAGAGTTTACAATCCAAATCAATAAAGGATATGTGTACACTTAGACCATGAGTTCCATCACTGAAAATATCACTTGTGGGACACCTGGGTGGCTCAGTCAGTTAAGTGTCCCACTCTTGATTTTGGCTCAGGTCATGATCTCAGAATCTTGGGATTGAGCCCTGCATCAGGCTCTGCACTCAGCGTGGAGTCTGCCACTCTCCTTCTGCTTCTCTCTCCCTCAAATAAAGAAATAAAATCTCTAAAAAACTAAGAAAAGATCACTTGTCATTCATTTCTATTTGTCCAGCATCCCACGTGGGACCTGACACAATATAGATGTTCCTTAACTGACCGATTGACTGACTGAATAGAAAAACGAAGCAAATGGACATACGTTGACAAAACAGTAACATGTGTAAAGGTTGGGAGATTGGAGAAGTTAAATTTCTATGGTAGAGGGGTAAGGAAGTGAGGGAAGATAATGAAAGTTCCAGCTGCAGTTGAGGAAAGCCTAATTGCCTTGCCAGTCAGTTTAAGCAGGAAAAATTCCTGAATGAAGCTGACCTAATCTGAGACAGCAGGGAGAGATGGACCTGGGAAGAAACAGAGAGGCATGCCCAGTCTATAGGCACTCCAGTTCCAACTTTTGAAAGCATTGTGCCCAACAAATAAAACCACAAGCTTAAGGGCCATACTTTGTAACCTTTAGGAAGTCTTCTTAAGAGGAGGTGGCAGTCAGAAATGTTTGAATGAAGGAAGCAAGCAAGCTCATTAAGTTGCAGGAAGTGGGCGTTCCAGGGTCAAGTTGGGGCAGATTGCTCAGAGAAAGGGGAATTTGATTTAGGGACACTGAGAGGCCAGTCAAGCGAGAAAGAGGAGACTGAAAAAATAAGGTTAGCTGGAGACACTGGATAGGAGACAAAGTCCCAGTGAAAAGCCATCCCAGGAGAAAGAGGCAGAATTTATCATTCCCTCCATATACAGCATAATATCACAGTTATTTGCTGAGGTGCTTGTCTTACCATAGACAGCACAGAGCCTTCATCTGATTGTTCTGAGCATGTGCCCAGAGGCTCTGAAAATGCTTGCAGACTGAATAAACAGTTGGATAAATGGATGACCGGATGAGAAGAGGTGTATTTAATGAGATAGACAGTTTAAGAAACTATCCAGAAGAAGAAAAAGCTCTATATATAAAGATATTTATTGCAGCATTATCCATAATAGTGAAAAATTGAAAATACTTGAGTAAATGATGGTGTGTCCACTCAATGGAATATTACATGGCCATTAAAATGATAATTATGAAGATGCTGTAGCAACACGGCAAATGATTATGATATAATAATGCTAAGTGACACAAGCAAATTGCATCTATGTTATGATTACAAGTACGTAAAAATGATATATGCATATGGCCAATCTCCAGAAAGGAAAGCATAAAAAATAAAAACAGATGCCTCATTGGAGTGGCAGGATTATCAGTGAATTATTTTTTCTCTTCTTTTGATTTATGTTAATGTCAGTTATGCCATTACGAAGAATAAAATAAATTTGATAGTTGGGAAAGAAATGAAACCATGGCCTTGAAAATTGGACAGAGAGGGCAGTTACCAGAAATGGGAATCCCCACAAAATGATGTTGAGGTGAAAGATGGCTGAGGCTGAGGCTGCTGTCATAGAAAGAAGGGGTGAGTTTCGGAGGTATATATTGTCATTGTCTGCCTGCTCCTACTTCTGCAAATCTGTGGCCTTAGCAGGTTGTACCTGTGCTGGAATCAAGAGAGCAGGGAGGGGCATCTGGGTGGCTCAGTGGGTTAAGCCGCTGCCTTCGGCTCGGGTCATGATCCCAGGGTCCTGAGATCAAGCCCCGCATCAGGCTCTCTGTTCAGCAGGGAGCCTGCTTCCCTCTCTCTCTCTCTGCCTGCCTCTCTGCCTACTTGTGATCTCTGTCTGTCAAATAAATAAATAAAATCTTTAAAAAAAAAGAGAGAGAGAGAGCAGGGAATTAGAAATCAGAAAACCAAAGTTCTACTGCTTACTAGTTATGTGATCTTTGGGGCAGGTTTATTAAACTCTCTGAAACTCGGTTTGATCATATTTAAAATGGAGCTAATAATCATTAACTTGCAGGGTTCTTGTGAGGATTAAATAGAAGAGAATGCATATGAAAGCCTTTTGTAAATGACAAAGCTTATACAACCATAAAGAGTTGTTATTACTGTTATCAGTGCCATAATAGTTATTATTATGCCTCCCAATTTGGCCTTAAATTCTATTAATTAGAGACTTATTTCCATAACAAACAAATGCTTATGGAAGAATTTGAAGGGGGACTATCAGTCATTCAAAGAGTCAATATAGCCTAGTCCAGTGGGTCTCAAATCTGGCTGCTATTAGAATCATGTGGGAGAGGGGTTTTTTAAATTGATGCCCAGGCCCCACCTCTTACAAATTAAGGCAGAGTCTCTGGAGGTGAAACCCAGACAAGGGTATTTTCTAAAGCTCCTAATTTGCAGCTAGGATTGAGATCTACTGGCAAATGGGCCCTGAAGCCAGAGAGCCCTGACTTCAAATCCATTTTAAATTTTGTTTCCTCCATTTACTCAGTGTGTGAACTTGGAGTAGTTTTATAATCTCTCTAAACCTTACTTCCTTTATCTTTGAAATGAAAACAACAATGGTAACTACCTCACTATGGTTGTGCTGAGGATTGAATCAATTAATACATATGAACCACTTTAGTACAATTCCTGTCACACAGTAAGTGCTGTGAGATGTTAGCTAGTTTTGTTGTTGTATGTGGGTTCTGCTTTCAGCCTCATTCTGAAGGACAAATCTTGACCTCATCAGGGGAAAGAGTACAGCATGGAGTCTGCTTCATCATCAGTCTTGCTCTGACTTCCTAGCACCAGGTTCCCCCTGACTAGCTTCTTGGCTCAGATGTTCTAACACCTGAGACTTGAGTCCCTAGCAAATGACTTTTATGGCAGCCCCTCCTTAATGAAAATTGGCTTTGCCTGGAGATCTCACATGCCCATTTTTCTCAATATCTAAGCCAACCATGTGTTATGCACTCTAGTCTTCATTGTTGCTTAAATAACAGGCAACAGAGCTTGTCTGTTAGGCCAGATCTCGCCTTCCCACTTTCACCTAAGTCTTGCCCAGTCAGCTCCCATACAACCCACTTTCTTCTGAAGCATTTCTGAAAAAGAAAAACTGCCAGATTTGTGCACTCTATGTCTTTCTGGAACAAAGGATAGAGATAAGACAAGTGACCCCAGATTTCTAATTTATATGGGAACTGAGAGGGTAGTAGAAAAAAAGCGAGGCACCTATCTTCACTGTGTATAATCTATATTAGTGACAGAGTATCTGCAATAACTCAAAATGTCTGAATATGTTTTATACCCTGTATTAAATTCCTATAGTTGCTATAACAAGTTACCACACACTTGGTGATTTAAAACACTTTTATTTTATTCACCTATCGTTGGTCAGAAGTCCAAAATCAGTCTCACTGTGCCAAAAGTAAGGTGTCAGGGCCATGCTCTGTCTGGAGGCTCTAAGGAGGAATCCAGTACTTTCCTTTTCCAGTTCTGGTGGCTGCCAACATCCCTTGGCTTGTGACTACATCACCCCGATCTCTACGTCCTGGGTCATACAGCCTTGTCAACATTTTCTCTGATTCCCATTTGTAAGGATACATGTGATTGCATTTTAGGACCAACCCAGGTAGTCTAGGGTAATCTCCCGAACTCAAAATCCTTAGCTTAATCACATCTGCAGTGACCTTTTCTGCCATATAAGATCAAAATTATAGTTTCAGGGAGTTCAGATGTGGATCTCTTTTAGGGGCCATTATTTAGCCTATCTCATACTCCATGGTGCTTTCTCCTTTAATTCCCCTCAAGCTCTCTGCTTGTTCCCTTCTACCTAAGAAATGAAGCCATTCAAGCTTTACGGATTTTGTGTCTTTTCTGCATGTGTTTATGGTCTGTTTGCTGTCTGTTATACATTTGAATGGCCATTGCAGGGCCCTGAACACTCAGTAACCTGGGAATTTGAGCATTTTTGTGAGAAATTTCCCTTCTTTGGCTGTATGGATCTGGGTCTCACTGGGGCAGAACTCAAAGGAGCTGAGTGGTTTGTTTCTCTGAAGAAACTGGACAATTTCTGGCCTGGAACTTCCTGCCTCTTCCTGAGTCCCTTGCCCACTTTTTGATTCAGCTCCTTCATACTAGTAACAACTTCTGAGGCATAGCCCAGTAGTCTACTCTGCCATGTAAAACTGCTGTACTGGGGAGATAGATGAGAGATAGATGAAAAGTAGTTAGATAGATAGATAGATAGATAGATAATACATGATAGATAGATAATAGATAGATGATAGATGATAGATAGATGATAGATGGATAGATAGAAGTAATTAACAGGGGAGAGAGAAAGTAAATATGATATCAATGCAACATGCTACGTGTGATACCAGCAATCCTAAGGTATTATGACTCCACAGAGTAGAGACCCCTGACCCAGATGGAAGGTGTGTGCAGGTGGTCAAAAATGCCTGAGCTGCCACAGATAGAATGGCTATCTCACTTGCCATGATTGTCCCTGCTCCCAGATGCTCCAGGGCATAGTACAGGTGTAACAGTCAGTACACTTGAAGTGGAGTCCTGGCTTTCTCATATTGTTGCATGACTTTGCCAGGTTACACTATCTTCTGAGCCTCAATTTCCTCTTGTGCTAAAATTGAGAAAGGAGTGCTTAATCATAATAGCTATACTATCAGTCTATTGTATGGATTCAGTGAACAGTATAAGCAAAGGGCTTTATAAAATATAAAAAATCATAACCTGTTCTAGTTGCTATTCTCAGTTCACCATTTAGTCTTTTCCTTCTTTAACCATTCTCCATCTTCCTTCAGGCTATTTCATGCTGATCTTTTGGTTTAGCTAATTCAATCCTGATTCTTTCATTGTTTCCTGACTCATTCCTTGCTCCACACACACCAGGGAACAATTTGTTTCTCACCTATTATTCTGCTTTCAATCAGTCTCTTGACAGTCATACATTAACATTTGCAAACAACCACATTTATAGAGAAGCACTACTTCAAAGGGGGTTATCAGTCTTCCAAATTTGTGCTCAATCTAGATAAAAATTTTCTATTGAGTTCCAGCCACTCATGCAGTCAACCAATACTTATGGAGCACCTATTATGTACCAAGTACTACATTAAGCACTAGGGTACAGATGAGAATAAGACAGTCGTGGTCTCTGGCCTCAGGGAGCTCATAGACTAGTGAAGGAGTCATACAAGAAAACAAGTGTGTTTAGTGTGTAGGTACCATGAGAAGAAAGCACAAAGTCTGTGGAAACAAATAAAAAGATAGCAGAACACAGACCCAAAGGGTAGGGGTGATAGAGGGGAGTGGGGGGAAGAATTTTCTGAACAGAAGGAATGGCCTCTATTCTGGAGGAATGGAAAGAAGTTTAGTGTAGCAAGAGTGTGGAATGTGAGGAGGGGGCTGGTGGGTGGTGACCAATTGAGGATGGACGGAGAGAGTGGCAGCAGCCTGATTGTACTGGTCCACATTCAAAGCCATATTTTGACTTTACTTCAAGGGAAACGTGAAGTCATTAAGGAGTTTTCAAGATTACATATCATATCTACATTTAAAAAATCCCTCTCGCTGTTTTATAGGAAAGAGATTGAAAGGAAGCAAGAATTGGATGCAAGGGGACTGGTTAGGAGATCCACGCAGGGATCCAGATAAAAGAATATGGTGACCCAGATAGGGTAATGGCAGTGGGAAAAGAGCAAGTTAGAGAGCAATCCAGTGCAGATGCAAAGAAGAAAAAATATTTAATTGAATTTTGGACCCTTAAAGTGTCTGCAACTTAACTATAAGAAACAAACTGAGGGTTGCTGGATGGGAGGTGGGTGGGAGGTTGGGGTAATTGGTTGGTGGGCATTAAGGAGGGTACATGATGTGACAAGCACTGGGTGTTATATGTAACTGAAAAATTATTGAACCCTATATCCAAAACTAATGATGTACTGTAAGTTGGCTAATTGAACATAAATTTTAAAAATTGTCTGCAAAATATCCAAATCTGTAGAGATACAGAACTAAAGATCAAGCAAGAGAGTTGTGGCATCAACTGAATAGGGCTGATCACTGAAGTCATGCAAGTCAGTGGGATGGCCCAAGGAGAGTATATAGAGAGAAATTAGGAAAGGGGTTGAGGACAGAGCCTTTAGCAACCCCAGTTTTTAAGGAATGAGGCAAGGAATAAGAGCATAGAAATTGCCTCATAGTAAATACATAGTAAATGTTGCTGCATGAATGGAAGAAGACTGAGAAGAATAGGTTGGCGATAACTAACCCTCTTTGAGATGGGGAAAAAGAGAGACAATGCTTCAGAAAGGAGGTCAGACTTGAGCTAAACTGTGAAGAATAACAAGGAGTTCACCAGGAAGAAAAGGGAGAAAAATCTCATTTCAAGAAGAGTAAAGAGCACGTTCAAAGGTTCACAAAACAGAAAAAGTCATGGCCTTTGCAAATGGATTCCTCCAGATTCTACTCATATCTTTTTCCCTGCTGACCTGGCTGTGTATTCTCAATAAATCTTAACATCCTTAACAAACCCTTATAATAAATCTTAGCCATGAGTGTGAAAAAAAGTCATGGTGTACTCAATGAAGATTTTCTGAGCTACTGTGTCAGTGTCTTGGTTTTCTTTTAGAGCTGTACTCATGGCTCTCCCTATAACCAAAGGGACCTGGATTCAAGACTGCAAATACACTTCATGTTGTGCCCCAACAGAATGGTAGGGATTGCTTACAGTGATATGCTGAAAAGGAGTCTGAGGCTGCAAGTGAACTCAGTGGTAGAGTGCTATGATTGATTAATGATGTCTGCCATGGATGAAGGAGAAAGGAATTGTAGTACATGTGCCTTATGTTTGTCATGCTGGCCAACTCTTGTTGTCATGAATTGGCAACTCTCTACTCCTTAAGAATATGGTCTACATGAGAGAATAAATATTTGCTGAGAATATACCCACTGCTCAAACATTAACTGTGTACTATACACTGAGAACTAAAGCTAGCCCCTAAGGGTTCCATATAGAATACATAACTATCCACCTAACCACGGCTTCATAATGTTGAATCAATGGAGTAAATCCTAGATTTTGGGCTCCATGTTCAAAGAAAGCTTGGCTATCTTTATTTCCAGGTCCTGAGAAATGTTCATATTTAACTTTAAGGTACTAGCATGCAGTAAGGGTCTGTTTCTTGTGATCTGGTTCTACGTTCTACCTTAGCTTATTCTGTGGTTACTGGCCCAGTGTGCACAGGAAAAAGAGCTGCTTGCTCTTTTTTTTTTTTTAATTTTTTTTTTTTATTTTTCAGCGTAACAGTATTCATTATTTTTGCACCACACCCAGTGCTTCATGCAATCCGTGCCCTCTCCAATACCCACCACCTGGATCCCCCAACCTCCCACCCCCCGCCCCTTCCCAACCCTCAGATTGTTTTTCAGCGTCCATAGTCTCTCATGGTTCACCTCCCCTTCCAATTTCCCTCAACTCCCTTCTTGCTCTTAACAAAGATATGTAAATCATACAAGCATAGTCTGTGCAGTTGAGCATACTTTTTCTCACAGAGAAACTGTTCAAAGCTTTTTTTGTATCCTCTTCATTTTACATGAAGGTGATGCATCCCTCATCCTTTCTGTTCTTGCATAAACCTCTGTAGTGGTTCTAAAACACACTGCAGGATTGTTCTGTGTATTGTGTGATGAAGGTCTTGTTATATTGTGGACCTGAAGTGGGTAATAAAGAGGGCTCACTAAACCCTTATAGAAGGCCCCAGGGCCCATTATGGGGACTCAATGATGGCAATCATTTCTTTCCAGCAAACTGGCTATGAAATAGGTAATTGCAGCAGGCCAAACATCAGAATTGAAAGCGTGAACCCTTTCAAGGCCTGGGAAATTTGAAACAGCAGAACAAGGTTTTTGGCAGCTGATAGATGGAAATTGAGAGACAGAGGTGAGAGAGATTAAGGGCTGGGAAGTCCAGAAGGCCTCATGACCAAGCAGCAGGTAAGGTGTATGGTGGTAGAAAAGGAAAAGGTGAAGCTCCATGCCAAACCACAACAGCTCATCAGTGCATTTCAGTTAACTGGTTGTGAGCAGAGCTGTTGTTGAATGGAGCATGTTGTGCATGGGAAAGGTGTGGAAGCAGGGAAAAAGTCTTGAGAACCCCTGGCCTAAACAGTAAATCTATCTCAAGGGGGAGGGTTTGGGAACTCCATAAAGAAAGCTTTCACTGCTTTAACTGGGTTCGTGGAATTCAAAATCCATAGTGTAGAAACATGACTGTGCTGTTACTATTTTCTTTTTTTTAATATTTTATTTATTTATTTGACAGAGATTGCAAGTAGGCAAAGAGGCAGGCGGGGGGAGGGGAGAAGCGGGCTCCATGCTGAGCAGAGAGCCGCATGTGGGGCTCAATCCCAGAACCCTGGGATCATGACCTGAGCTGAAGGCAGAGGCTTTAACCCACTGAGCCACCCAGGCGCCCTATTTTCTTTCTTTCTTTCTTTCTTTTTTTTTTTTTTGAGATTTCACTTATTTATTTGTCAGAGAGAGAGAGAGATCAAGAGAGTGAGCACAAGCAGGAAGAACAGCAGGCAGAGGTAGAAGCAGGCACCCTGCTGAGCAAGGAGCCCCATGTGGGACTCGGTCCAAGGACCCTGGGATCATGACCCAACCAAAGGCAGATGCTGAACTGACTGATCCACCCCAGAGTCCCTGTTACTATTTTCTAAAATTATTTACTGTTTTCTCTTAGGCTTTAGTAAAATTCCCTTAGGTAGGTAAGTTATGCTAAGGAAAACCAAAAAAAGGGATTTTTTTCAGAGTGGGCCTGATTTTAAAGGGAGAGTGGAAAACCCCAGAGGGTTGGGCATCATTCATTCATTCATTCATTCATCAAATAGTTAAGTACTTACGTGTGCGAGGTACTGTACTAGGTGCTAAAGATTCAAAGAGGACTAAGATATATCAAGAAACTTCAATTCTGGGGTGCCTGGGTGGCTCAGTTGTTAAGCATCTGCCTTCGGCTCAGGTCATGATCCCATGACCTTGGCAGGAAAACTGCTTCTCCCTCTCTTACTCCCCCTGCTTGTGTTCCCTCTCTCGCTGTGTCTCTCTCCATCAAATAAATAAATAAAATCTTAAAAACAAATAAAAAGGAAAAAAAAAGAAACTTCAATTCTAATAGATGAAAGATTCACATAAACAGTAGTTGTACTAAATGATTCAAAATAGCACAGATATATAGCCAGGGTAGAGGATGGTATAATAGTTACATAAGGCTACTTGCTATAACATATGAACTCCCAATTTAAGGGACTTACAGCAAAAATGTATTTCTTGCTCACATCAAAGTTTATTGTGGGCCAGCTTAAGAAGGGAGGCTCTACTCCACAAAGTCATTTAGAGATCTAGGCCTGTTCCATCTTCCACTAAAGATCACTAAGCATCACCTAGCTGGCATATGGGGAGAGCCAGAGTAGAGAAGATATATCTTCTTATAACAATTTTGTCCCATAAGTGACACAGCATGTGGTTATGTGGCCCCATATAGATGCAGGAGGGCCAAGAGTTACAATCTAACAATGTGCTGAGGAGGATATTTGAAAACAGGTTTTGGTGAATATGTAGTTAGACTGCCACAGATGAAATGGTCTATTCTACCTAGAGGGGTGAGAAAGCCTTTATAGAGGAGATAATTTTGAGTGAACTATCTAAAGAGAAGTAGGTGCTGGGTATTAGCATGAAATAATGGTGTGGGAAAAATAAAGCTCCAGAGGATGAAGTTGGAGTTAACTATTACAGCCACATCTTCCCATCTTGAAAGTCTCTTTCCAGAACTCATTTGACTTAAATCATTTAACTCTCCCCCACTACTCACCCACCGTCTTCTTTCCTACTCATCCCAAAAGTCTTAGTTTAAATGTCACTCTTCCCGAAGTCTTACCTGATCATTAGACCGGGGGAGGTTCTCCTATTAGGTGGTCCCACAGTATCTGCTGTTTTTGTTTTAACTATTTAAATATCTGTCTTTCTTCTTATACTGTAAGTGCCATAAGGACAGGGACAATGTCTGGTTTTAATCACAATTGTATTTCTAGTGATTAGCACTGTGCCTGTCACATAGCAGATCTTTGGTAAGTATTTGTTGAATGAATGAATGAATTTACTTTCCAAAAGCATCTCTTATATAATACTATCCTTAGTCATTCATGTGGTTGATTGGTCAATGGATATTCAGTCCTCATTAAGTGCTAGATATTCTTTTGTGTACTGGAGTTAGTGATGAATGAAATACTGTCATTTTTGTTAGATTGTAATTGCTTGTACCCCCAATCCCTTAAAAAAATGGATAGGGCAGCCAACTCATTCTGGTTTGCCCAGGGCTTTCCTGGGTTCGGCGCTAAAAATATCATATCCCAGGAGCCCCCCACTCTCATCCCCAGTCCTGGGCAACCTGGGACAGTTGGTCACTCTGCAGTACGGTTTGTTTCCTATCTAGCTCCCAGATATCTAGCATTATATCTGGCACATTATAAGTTTTTTTTTAAGATTTTATTTATTTATTTGACAGAGAGGTCACAAGCAGGCAGAGAGGCAGGCAGAGAGAGAGGGGGAAGCAGGCTCCCCGCTGAGCAGAGAGCCCAATGCGGGGCTCGATCCCAGGACCCCTAGATCATGACCCAAGCCGAAGGCAGAGGCTTAACCCACTGAGCCACCCAGGTGCCCCCACGTGGTAAGTTTCCAATTAATATTTGTTGAGTATAGGTGGGTAGGTTGGTGGGTGGATGTGGACTTAAGCGAGTGAATAAGTGGCTGGGTGGGTGAATGGATATGCTTGCTTGGGGAAATTTTCAGAATCTGGAGGAAAGGGAAAGAGACACCTAGAAATCTCAGAACACTCAAGAAAGGTCTACAGCAAAGAGCTGAGAGGCAGAGGCAGACTTCCAGGAGTTTAAGGTAGTAACACCCTCCTTTGACAACTTGTCTGAGACTGATCTGGAATGTTCTATAGACCCAGAAGTGAGGAAAGTTTGGCCACTGAAGGAAACTCCCAGCTAGGATTATGGGTGTCAGGGTGACTTGGCACAGAAAGTCCCCATTCTGATTTGCCTGTCACTGGCATTATTATCTCCTGGTGGCATCCTCAGAGGAGGTCAAGGTATAAGTATTTCAGGACCTTACTTTGGGGAAGAAATGTGACAAGCTTTGATGCTACTGTGTAGAGGAGAGATGTGGACAGGTAAGAAAATAGCTAAAACTTTATTATTGTAGTTAATTATATTTTCGAAATATTTTCATGAATTTAATACAGCTAATAAAATTACATTTACGTTTTTCCTGCTCAGATTCCTGGTGGAGAAGTTCAAGTTCTTCAAATCATTATTTTAAGGACATTATGGTAGCTATTTTTTCTTGGAAATTCATTCTCTTCAGTCTTCTAGAATACCTCTCAGCCCAGTTTTGCCCTTATTCCTCAAAGATGAGTCACTATGGAGAAGCCTTTTTGATCCCTCCTAGCACTCAGAGTACTCTGTTAATACCTTTTACGGCACGTATCCTTGAGTAACACTGTGAATTATAAATACCTGCTCTTCCCATTAGATGGACACTGCCTATGCTACAGGTATAGATTCAAGTACCTACTCTGCCACTTATCAGTGTGTAACTTCCAGATAGTTACTTAATTTCTCTGAGCTTCACTGTTTCTTTCTGTAAAAGAATAACATTATTTGTCTCATAGGGTTGTTACAAAGATTAAATAAGATAATATGAGATATCTCCAAACTGCCTGGCACTAATGGGACTTGCACAAATGTCAGTTGCCTCCTTTTTCCCCTTCTTTGAGGAAGGAACTGTGCATTACATACTTATTTCTGGGTCTCCAACATAAAGCTTGTCACACAGAATGCCTCAAATGTCAAAGAACCACAGTTTCATTGGAAGATGATATTAAACAAAGGATCAATTACAATGACATGGTGTAAAACATAGTCAACAGAAAGTAGAAGCTCACACAAAACCATTCGCAAAGTTTAACATGAGCCATATCCAGCTCATCTATTTCTTTCTCTACTGATTCAGTATTATGGCTTTTATTCACTTTTTTGTTCACACTGTACTACTGGCATACTGTGTCTTAGTAATTATCATATTATGATAAAATTATATATTTACATTTTCTCTCCTCAACTGAATTATAAATTCCTCAAGTACAAAGAATGTGCCTTATGCATCATTGTGTCTCCCATACCTAGAATAAGCACGCATTTGTTTTCTTCCTTCCTTCCTTTCGTTCTTTCTTTCCTTTTTTTTTTTTTAACCAGTTGAGCTGTTTTCAGTTACTCTGACATATCTTTCTTTGGTGAGAAACTTCTCCCTAATGTGCAGCTGAAATGAAAGTTCTTTCAAGTAATGCCTGGGTGGCTCAGTCAGTTAAGTATCTGTCTTCCACTCAGGTCATGATCCCAGGGTCCTGGGATCAAACCCCACATTGGGCTCCCTGCTCAGTGGGGAGCCTGCTTATCCCTCTGCCTGCCACTCCCCCTGCTTATACTCTCTCTCTCTCGCTCTCTCTCTCTCTCTCTCTCTGATAAATAAAGAAATAAAATTTTAAAAGAGAAAGTTCTTTCAAGATTGGAAACCATGTTTTTCCTGTAAGACCCAGCACAGGGTGAGACCCACAGTGAGTGCTAATTGCATATTTAGTTGACCAGTGCATATTCTCTCACAATAGGCAGATGTCATTCTACATCATAAAGAACATTTCTGTATGAATTTAAGATAAACAGGGTTCTGATATGGCTCATTAATGTCATGCCTTATCAGATAAAATTTGATTCCAATACAACCAAAGAACAAATACAGTTTTCTTTCTTCTGAGGAAGGAGGAAAAAAATGATATTACTGTTTTCATAAAAATAAAAAAGCAACAGATCACCCAAAATTCTACCATCTAAAAATAATCAGTGTTAATATTTTGCGAACATTATTTCAGACATCTCTCTATGTGCATATTCAGAAAAGAGATGGATGGATGGCTAGATAAAAATGATTTTATGAAAATAGGATCATAGTGTGCAGGCCAGTTTTATTAAAAATATTCAATCTAATTTTACTTGAATTTAATAGAAGACTAAAATGAAACCAAAGGAATTGCTAACCTTTGGATAAATATTATTTCACCTCAAGAGATACTGACTTCACACTAGGGAAGATAAGATTATCACTGTTATACCTCCTCTCATCTCCTCTCCCCCAACCTCCAGATTTTTATTAGTTATATCATCACTCTGTCAATGTTATTAACTGTTACATGTTGCCTGGCTACCAGCATTACCTCTGTCATTTAGGGGATGTATATGTAGTATAAATATTTACTTATATGAATTCAATGCTCCACCAGTGTTCTTCAATCATGGTTTATCCGTTCCCAGACTTTTTAATTTGATTTTTCCCTTTTGGTTGGCTGGATTTTGTAGAAGGTTTTATGAATGCTATTTTCCCTGAGTTCTACATGTTGCGTTTTTATTTGAAAAAGAAGTTGGCTGGGTATGATATCTTTAAGTCTCACTTAAACCTTCTTTCAACATTTTAAAGGCCTATTCCATTGTCTTTTGGTATTGAATATCATTGTGAAGTCTGAAACCAGGCTGATTTTTCCTTCATATGAATATCTTGCTTTTTTCTGTCTATACACCTGAAAATCATTTCTTTATCCTTGATGTTCAATCATGCTTTTCTTTCTTTCTTTCTTTCTTTCTTTCTTTCTTTCTTGCTTTCTTTCTTCCTTTCTCCCCTCCCTCACTCCCTCCCATCCCTTTTTTCTGGAGCACAGTAGGTCTTCTCTGCCTGCATTTTTGGTTCTTCTTTTATTTCAGGGAAGTTTTTCTTTTTTTAAGATTTTATTTATTTATTTGACAGAGAGACAGCGAGAGAAGGAATACAAGCAGGGGGAGTGGGAGAGGGAAAAGCAGGCTTCCCACTGAGCAGTGAGCCCAAGGATGGGGGGGAGATGACACACACGTTTGGTCACAGGACCCTGGGATCATGACCTGAGCCCAAGGCAGATGCCTAATGACTGAGTCACCCAGGCGTCCTGAAATTTTTCCCTATTACGTTCCTAAATATGTTTTCTGGACAATTTTTTGAATTCACCTAGACTTTAGGAACCCTAGCCAGCCTAGTTAGATGGTTTTCATTTTCGATGGATATTATCCTATGAGTGAATTAATCCCTTTGTCCTTTAGCTTTGATTCACTATGATTATCACAATACTGCCTTTCATTATCAGTGATTCTATTTTTAGGCATGGGTATTTTAAGCCATGCTGTTTTCTAATTTATTAGGTCTAAAATGGTATTGTTTTCTCTCTTACTATGTTTCTTTTTCTAAGATTTATTTATTTATTATTTATTTGGGAGAGAGAAAGAGAGAGAGAATGAGCAGGGGAAGGGGCAGAGGGAGAGGAGAGAGAGAATCTTAAGCAGACTCCCTGCTGAGCACAAAGCCCCTGTTTTATTGAGTTCTAAAATACGAAACGCTCAGAATTTTTGGTGTGTTTCTTCAGTTATGTTTTCTTCCATGTGTTTTTATTTTAATTGAACTTTTTATGAAGATCATTGTAGCTTCACAGACACTCATAAGAAATAATACAGGCAGATCCTGTACACTCTTTAACCAGTTTCTCCCAGAGGTAACACTTTGCATCTTAGAGTACAAATCACAACCAGGATATTGACATTGATACAATTAATCCATTTTATTCAGATTTACTTATATTCATTTGTGTATGTGTAACTTTATGTAATTTATTGCATGTGTAAGTTTGTGTATCCATCACCACAGTCAGGATATAGAACAGTTCCAACATCACTAGGATCCTTTGTGTTGCCTTTTTATAACCACACCCTCCCTCCTGAGCTTCACTATCCCTAACTTCTGGCAAACACTAATTTATTCTCCATTTCTATAACTTTGTCATTTTGAGAATGTTTTATAAATGGAATTATATAGTATGTGACTTTTAAGGATTGGCTTTTTTCACTCAGCATAATTACCTGGAGATCTATCCGAGTTATTGTACATGCCAACAGTTTGTTCTTATTATTGCTAAATAGTATTCCATGGTATGAGTGTACCATAGTTTGTTTAACCATTTGTTCATTGAAGTACATCTGGGTTGTTTCTACTTTGGAGCTATTATGAAGAAAGACCATTCATGGACAGGTCTTTGTGTGACTATGTTTTCATTTCTCTGGGATAAATGCCCAAGACTGCAATCGCTGCTCCATATGGACTTTTTAAAATTTCTTTTCAGTGTTCCAGAATTCATTGTTTATGCACCATACCCAGTGCTCCATGCAATATGTGCCCTCCATAATACCCACCACCAGGCTCAACCAACCTCCCACCCCCATCCCCTCCAAAACCATCAGATTGTTTCTCAGAGTCCACAGTCTCTCATGGTTCATCTCCCCTTCCAATTTCCCCCAACTCCTTTCTCCTCTCCAGTTCCCTATGTCCTCCATGTTATTCCTTATGCTCCACAAATAAGTGAAACCATATGATAATTGACTCTCTCTGCTTGACTTATTTCACTCAGCATAATCTCTTCCAGTCCCGTCCATGTTGCTACAAAAGTTGGGTATTCATCCTTTCTGATGGAGGCATAATACTCCATAGTGTATATGGACCACATCTTCCTTATCTCTATATGGATTTAATCTCTTCTTTGCATGTTGTGTTTCTTCCTTTTTCTTCTTTGGTTGCAGTGGTATGTTGGCATGGTAGCCATGTCTTTTCTTTTCCCCTTGCTTGTGCTCAACATGATCTTTCCTGGGCTTCTATTTGTTTTGATATAATTTAGTTGAACCTTCCATGACAATCATCCTAGTGTATCTAGAACCTTTTCATATACTCTTCCAAGGTCTCCTTTGAAAGCAGAATGTTCTGTTCATTATTCTGTAGCCTTCAAGTAATTTATGGTAAGTGAAAACAGCTAAGGTTGTGCCTCTCTTGCTGAGGAGCCTGGACTCTGATCTCTGTCCTCTGATGTTTTATTAAATGTCAATACATGACCCATTTAAGCCTGCCAGGAGTATATTCCACTCCCAAAGCTTTGCGTCAATACTTTTAAGATACAGGGATGGAGGGAACCTCTGGCAAAATGCCAAACCCTTATAGCACCCTCTGCCTTGGCAGACATCCTACAGTAATATGTTGGGACTTCTCCTCTTGAAGGTATGTTCTGGACCCTTCCTCAGATGCAGTGTTCCTCAACCCTTTCCCCTGTCCATTCCAAACTCCTGTTGACTACTCTCCAAATTGGTGAGGTTTAGTGATGACTTACAGATTTTGTTGACTTGCCTTTTCCTAAGTGCTGTTCTGGGGCTTGGAACGGTTAGGAACACTTTGGCACTGTCCCAAGGACTTCAGTTTTCTTCCTTGGCTGCTACTTTTGCAAATTTACATTTTGAAGTTTTACTCTTTTCTTTGTTTGTTTATTGCTGTTGAAACTGTTAGTGTTTTCAAAAATTATGATTTATCTTTGTTCGTTTTGTTAGGTATGTGGTAGGAGTGGTAAGAGTTTAAGTAAGAGTCTATAGGTCAACATTATTCTATCAGCTTTCCCAGGAAATCTAAGTTGGTGTTTTTTTAAACTCCTCTTCGGTGCTAGAGGGCCTGAGTCTGGAGAAGAGCAACACTTTTAGGAAAGCAAGGAAGTATAACAGAGTTGGGCAGTCATTGCAACCAGGACCAGGAAGGGAGAACATAAGTTAAGAAAATGTAGCATGGCACACTCAAACATGGAACTAACCTGGGACCCCTTAAAGAATATGAACCCTCCTTCTCTTCACTCTCCTTACCAAACTCTTTCCAAGTTCTGTCATTTTGCCTCGAGATTCTTCTCATGTGTGTCCCTTCCTCTCCATCTTACTGTCATTGCTTTTAGTCAAACCTCATGTTTCTCTTGGTTTCTGCAACATTATCCTAACAGGGCTTCATGCCTCTAGTTTCTTTCCCATGCAGGCTATCCTCCTCACAATGCCACTGAGTCAGTGTTCCTAAAACACCACTTTGTGTATACCCTCTTCATTCAAAGTCCATCAGAGACTTCCCAATTGCCAAAAAAATAACTTCAAACTTATTAAAATGGTCTAAAAGCAGCTAACATTTATATATTTCCCTAATGCTGAGAACATTCTAATTGATTTTTACATATTCAATAATTTCATCTTCAAATCTTTGAGGTAGTTATAATTATCCTCATTTTACATATGAGAAACCTGAGGTAAGGAGATCCCATAATTTTCCTAAGGTCACACTGCTAGTAAACTGAAGAAATGGGATTCAAATGCTAGCAATGTGGCTCCAGAGTCTATGCTTTTAAATCACCTACATTGTTCCCCAACAATGGCCTTCATTGTCTGCCAGCCTACTGATACTTGTAACCTTGTCACTCTCTCATTACCACCCATACATGAACATTCTGACCACATCAAGCTACTTGCAGTTCCTTGAACACACCGCATTCTTTCATACCTCTGTCCCTTTTTACATGCTATTCTCTCCATGGACCACTCTCACTATACCCTACCAAATCCACTTGGTAAACTCCCATTTATAATTTTTTCTTCTGCTGTTTTTGCTAAAGTATAAATCTAATTTTGCAAAGCCTGGTTTTCTTTCAGTGAGGATTCATGGTCGTTAGGATACACGCAGCTTTCTCAGTACAGTAGATAAGGCTCTGCAAGATCCAGGTCCTGTCTACCACACAACTGTCACCTTTTCACCTCTCCCTTCATACTTCAAACTCCACCCATACCAAACTACTTCAACTTTCCTAACCATACCATTCTATTCTATGTCTCTATGTTTTTGTCCTTGTTCTTCCTTCTGACTGGAACACCTGTACAACTGAAAGATTCTTACATGTGCATCAAGACTCAGTACAATCATCCTCTCTGCAGTGAAGCCTTCCCTTCCCTGACTCGCATGCCCTCCTTTACTTTGTTTAAGCAGAATTGGCTATTCTTTTCTCAGTGCCACCCATGCACCTTGTACATTACTTCTATTGTGGCATTTGTCACACCATGGCACAATTTTTTTTTTACATAGCAGGCTCCTTTATTAACTTTCTTGAGGAGAATGGCTATATTTTTATTTCTTTAAAGTTTATTCTAACTTGTACCTGGCATATAATAGTCACTCCCAAAATATGTGGTGAATGAATAAATTTTTTTTCAGATTTTAAGGCTTTTTACTTGCATATTTAAAAAAATGTGCATTCCAATAATTAAAGTCATTTGAACAACAACAACAAAAATGGCACTCTGATTAAATGGCATTTTGCAGCCTGCAGAACACCTTGAACCATCCTGGGGACCTGGGTGGCTCAGTCGTTGAGTGCCTGCCTTTGGCTCAGGTCATGATCCCAGAGCCCTGGGATCAAGCCCCGGACTGGGCCCCCTGCTCAGTGGGAAGCCTTCTTCTCTCTCTCCTACTCCCCCTGCTTGTATTCCCTCTCTCGCTGTCTATCTCTCTGTGTCAAATAAATAAACAAAATCTTTAAAAAAAATAGAACACCTTGAACCACCTTGGTTTTTACTCTAAATTTCACTGTCATCCCACCCAACTTCTTCCTTCACCAACACGCAAGTTCTTTTCCTACTCTGCCAGCCAGATAGTCATACGGGAGAGGAAGGCATGGCCTTCATTATCAGTAGTTCTTTATCCTTCTATGTGCAAAGGGGCAGCACAGTCATTTAAACTTGATACAAACTCTTTGCATCTTTCAAAGTTAAACAGCTAAAGAAATAAAATAAGAAGGGAGTGCTTGTGGAATGTACAGTGCATATTGGCAGTGCATGCCTCATTAAGATTCACCTGATTGCTTCTCCCATTCAGTCATTTCTTTTGAAGGCAGTAGATTTTTCTCTTGCGTTTTTGTCTTCTTCAATTTCAACTTATCGAATTTCTCAATCTCAGCCATATTGAGTTTGTCAGACATGGTTGCAGAGGAAGCAGAGCAAGGCCAGTGAACTAGTGATGCCTGGTTTGTGCAGTGGCCACTTTCAAGTCATGAATGAATCTTAATATCCTTAGCACAGTTCTAGGACACAGTAGGCACTCAATAAATAGCTGTTTACTTAACAAATAAATGTTTATACTCTTTTTTTCACTGTTATGTGTTTTCCTTCCAAATACTTTCCTACATCTTCAAATAAATCCTTTAGTGGGAGCCCTTAGTGCCTCAGAGCCAGCTTGTGGGTTGTTTTTCAGAGCAAAGGGTGACCTTGAAGAGAACAGCACAACCTAAGGAAACATGGCTAGAGGAAAGAGGCTGGTTCAAGCTGGGAGGAGCAGAGAAGCGTAGAATATTTGACAGGACCTAATAGGCTTGGGTGTATAAAGGTAGCTCTGTGGGTATGGCAGAGTCTTTCTGGTAGCAATGATTCCAAAACTTGAGTGGCCATTAGAATTAGGGAATAATTCTCCATAGATTTCTGTATGTCCTGTGAATAGAGGCACTGATTGCTTGTGCTCCAGACTTTCTTTCTAAGGGTGTTTACCCAGTGAACAGCCTTGGAAGATAGATTGTATTCCCTTCCAGGAAAAAGGACAGGTTTATTTCTGTCACATATAATAAAGTTCTTTCAGTGAGGATTCATGGTCGTTAGGATAAAGATCTAGAATAAAGATCAGGCATACTTATCACCCATCATAAAAAAGTTAAGTTCCCTCAGCTTGGTGTCCTTCTTTTGTAACACAACTCACTGCATGTTCCTGCATCACTTAGCCCTCCTCATGCCATCCTGTGAGAACTAAGGCATGGGAAATGGACACACTGATACTCTGGCTATAGGTATTGATGAGTAATAATAACTACATCATCATCATCATCATCATCATCATCATCATCAACAACTCTTGTCTCTGACCCAGGAATTTCATGTGTTCTATCAGTATCCATGAAACCATGACAGGCTAACTTGTTAACTTACAAGTAGGGTAAAATCTCACAGTTCTTGACAAAGATCACCAGGAGAACTTGCTTAAAATGCAGGCTCTTGGTTCTCCTCCCAGTTATGATTTGATAGTTTCAGAATGCATTTTAGATAAGTGATTCTAATGTTAGAGGTCCTTCAATTTCCCTTAAGAAACATTGTTTTCAGGAGTATGCTAATCTATAGACTACAGATTTTACTATAGACAGAAGACAACCCTTTCTTCTTGCATACATAGAGGTAATCATAGATTAGCACATGAGTTCCTTTGGCAATTGTTCTGGTTCAAAAGAAACTGTTAATGTAGAAAATGTCTGCTCACTATAAGTAATATATAAGAGAAAGTTATGTACTGGCTAGAGTAAAATAGAAAGAAATAGAAATGCAAGTACAAACTTGTAGCTTTGTCACTAAACTCAATTGTTTAATCACTGTCAAAATTGAACTTGGGTTTTTCTTTCTTCTCTGAGAAAAAGTGGGAAGTGGTTCTTCACCCTTAACTCTTTATTAGATTGGTTAATTCAGCCTGACTTTCAAAAAATATTTGCTGAACACCTATTATGTGTTGAGCACAGTTCCAGGAGTCAAAATATATCGATGAATGAGGCAAAGTCCTTGCTTTTGTGGAGCTTATATTCTAGTGGAGGGACATAGAAACCTCACATATTTTCAGATGATGAAGAAACCAAAACAGAGTAATGGGATAAAGAATGACTTGATGAGTCAGTGGTTAGTGCTGAGGGACATTTTAGCTACAGTGGTCAGAGAAGACCTTTCTGAAGAGGTAACATTTGAACTGAAATCTAATTAAACAAGACATGTAGTTCTTTTTTTTTTTTAAAGATTTTATTTATTTGACAGAGAGAGACACACAGAGAGAGGGAACGCAAGCAGGGGGAGTGGGAGAGGGAGAAGCAGGCTTTTGCCGAGCAAGGAGCCTGATGCGGGGCTCGATCCCAGCACCCTGGGATCCTGACCTGAGCTGAAGGCAGACACTCAACGACTGAGCCACCCAGGTGCCCCAAGACATGTAGTTCTAACTGTCGGTCTCTGCCTACTAGAAAATTATGCATTTGTAGGAAGTGAAGCTCTTTAGCCTTCATGAGGCTTTCCTTAGCACAGCCTCACCCACCTCCTGCCAAGCCCAAACACATATCAGGAACTTCTCACTGGTAGCCTACTGTCTGAGTGTTTAAGATAGCAGCAGAGTAGGAGGACCCTAGGCTCACTTTGTACCACGAATACAACTAGATTATTATTGAATCATCCTAAAATACCCCAGAAATTGACCTAAAGACTGGCAAAACAAACTCCACAACTAAAGGTGGAAAAGAGGTCACATTGAAGAAGTTAGGAAGTATGGAGATATGTTTTGGGATAGAAGTGGATCATGGCCACTATAATGGGGAGGGAGCCATAGTCATGGAGAAAGGAGAGAGGCAGACTAGCACATATGAGAGTGCACAGTGGAAACTCATCCTCATAGCAATGGTGTATGGAAAGAGAAGAGCCAAATTTCATGACTTCCGGCAGCCAACAGGGCTAGAGTTTTAATGGTCAGAGACCTTGGCTGGAATAAAGCCTGGAAGACACTACACTGCTCTTGGAAAGAAGGCAGGCAAACACCTGCAGACATACAGTGTGGAAACAGTAATCTGAATAGTGCCTGGGGCACAGAGTGGGGAGATTATTTGCTCATTTCAGAGCATATCCCAGAGAGGTAGTTTTCATAGGGAAACCCCTCAGGGAACAAAGAAACTAGCAGGTGTCATTTCCCTCACCCACCTCTCAACATATGCACAGAGTCACCTACTGGACCCACTGCAGCACTGACACCTGCTACCTAACTTGCTTATACCAAGACCCACCTACCCCCACACTCTAGTGGATCCACCCTTCCCAGTCGCACTTGCCTCAGTTCCAGCATGACAGGCTCCTTCCCCCAGAAGACTGGTCCAAAGCTCTCTTCACACTGGTCCCATGACATGGGAGTTCTGTGGGACTCATTCCCAGTGGCAATAGCAACAGGTCTCATTTCACAAAAAGACCAGAGCACACCTAGTTAAAATGCACTGCATTCAGGCCGGGGACCAAACACTGCCCACAACAGGCAAAGAGAGCCTCTGCAGATAACTGATCTGAAGAATAAAACAGCCAGGACAAAATACCAGAGCTCACTCAGCACACATTGGAGACATTCCGGAAGCAACAGGCCCTGAGGAAAAGGAGGCACTACATGGCAGGGCATTACAAGACTTATTCTTCATAAGGTCATTACACTCAAGTACCCCATCTAGAGGTGTAGTTGATGTTCCTAACACAGAGAAAATAGGCACAGAGACTTAGATAAAATGAGAAGACAGAGAAAATTATCCCAAATGAAAGAATAGGACAAGGCCATGGCCCAAGAGCTAAGTGAAATGGATATAAGTAACATGCCTGATGGAATATTTAAAACAATGATCATAACAATACTGGATTCAAGAAGACTGGAAGACATGAGTGAGACCCTTAATACAGAGATGAGGAATAATATAGAAGAGATATAGGTCTCAATAAACTAAATGAGAATCCCACTTGATGGAAGGAACAGAAGGCTCAAAGAAGCAGGGAATGAATTAATGACCTAGAAGACAAAATAATGGAAACCAATCAAGCTAAACAAGAGAGAAAGAAGAATTAAGCAACATGAGAATAGACAGGGAAACCAGAGACTCCATTAAACATTTGTATTATAGAAGTCCCAGAAGAAGAAGAGAGAGAAAGAGGACAGAAAATTTATTTCAAAAGTAATAGATGAAAATGTCTCTAAAGTAGGGAAGGAAAGAAACATCAAGGTACAAGAAGCACAGAGAACTCCCATCAATATCAACAAAAGCAGACCCACACAAATCATACTGTAATTAAATCAGCAAAATATAGCGATAAAGAGGGCACCTGGGTGGCTCAGTTGGTTAAGTAACTGCCTTCAGCTCAGGTTATGATCCAGGAGTCTCAGGATCAAGTCCTGCATCAGGCTCCCAGCTCCACGGGGAGTTTGCTTCTCCCTCTGACTTTCTCCCCTCTCATGCTCTCTCTCACTGTCTCTCTCTCGAATAAAAACATAAAATCTTTTAAAAAAATGAAACCTTTAAAAGAATATAGTGATAAAGAAAAAAATTTAAAATGAGCAAGAAAAGAAGACGGTAATATACAAGGGAAACCTCATAAGGCTAGCAGGGGATTGTTAAGAAGAAACTTTCCAAGTCAGAGGGAGTGGAATGATATATTCAGAGAGCTGAATGGGAAAAACCTGCAGCCAAGAACACTCTATCTGGCAAGTCTATCATTCAGAATACAAGGAGAAATAAAGAATTTCCTAGATAAATAAAAACTGAAGGAGTTCATGACCACAAAAGTAGCCCTACAAGAAATACTAAAGAGAACACTTTGAGTGGAAGGGAGAGACCAAAATTGACAGTATAAAGGCAGGAAACACAAAAGCAGTAAAAATTAATATTTCTGTTAAATGTCAATCAAGGAATTCAAGAAAAAGTATATAAAATATAACATATACCTAAAATGTGGGGAGGAGAGGAGAAAAGAATGGACTCAAACTTAAAAAATAATCAACTTAATATAGAATAAAAGGTTATATACAAACCTAATGGTAACTACATATCAAAAATGACTAATAAACATGCAAAGAATAAAGAGAAGGAAATCCAAATATATCACTAAAGAAAATCAGCAAAACCTGAAAGAAAGACAAGAAAGCATCAAAGAAAATCTTCAGGAACCACCACAAAACAAGTAACAAAATGGCAATAAATATATATCTATCAATAATTACTTTGAATATAAATAGTTAAATGTGAGAAGATATAGGGTGTCAGAATGGATTAAAAAAATGAGACCCGTCTACATGCTGCCTGCAAGAGACTCATTTTAGACCTAAAGACAAATGAAAAATGAAAGTAAGGGTATTAGAAAAGCATTTATCATGCAAATGGATGTCAAAAGAAATCTGGTTTATCAATACTTATATATAACAAAATAAACATTAAAACAAACACTGTGACAAGAGATAAAGAAGGACGCTATAGAATAATAAAGGGAAAAATCCAACAAGAAGATACAACAATTGTAGATATTTATGCACTCAGTATCGGAGTACCCAAATACATAAAACAATTAATAAGAAACATAAAGGAACTAATTGATAATAACACAATAATAATAGGGACTTTAACACCTCACTCAAAACACTGGCTTTGAATGATACATGTAACAGATGGACTTAACAGATCTATTCAAAAATTTCAATCCTAAAAGACTAGAATACACATTCTTTTCAAGTGCCTATGGAACATTCTGCAAGAGAGATCACATATTAGGTCACAAAACAGGCCTCAATAAATACAAATAGATTGAAATCATACCATGCACCTTTTCTGACCATAATGCTATGAAACTAAACATCAAACATGAGAAAAAATTTGGAAAGACCACAAATACATGGAAGTTACATAACATGCTACTAAACAATGAAAAGGGCAACCAAGAAATCAAAGAAGAACTAAAAAAATTACATGGACACAAATGAAAATGAAAACACAATTGTCCAAAACCTTTGGGATGCAACAAAAGTGGTCTCAAGAGGGAAATATATAGCAATACAAGTCTACCTCAAGAAGCAAGAGAAAGCTCAAATAAATAAACTAACCTTAAACTTAAAGGAGCTTTAAAAAGAACAACAAATGAAGACTAAAGCCAGCAGAAGGAAGGAAATAATAGATTAGAGCAGAAACAAATCACATAAAAACAAACAAACAAAAAACCCATAAAACAGATCAATGAAACTAGTAGATGTATCATTGAAAAAAACGAAATAAAATTGATAAACCTATAACCAGACTTATCAAAAAAATAAAAAGGAACCCCCAAAAATAAAATCACAAATGAGAAAAAGGAATAACAACCAACACCAAAGATATAGAAACAGTTTTAAGAGAATATTATTAAAAACTACATGCCATGGCGCCTGGGTGGCTCAGTGGGTTGGAGCCTCTGCCTTCGGCTCGGGTTGTGGTCCCGGGGTCCTGGGATCGAGCCCCGCATCGGGCTCTCTGCTCAGCGGGGAGCCTGCTTCCTCCTCTCTCTCTGCCTGCCTCTCTGCCTGCTTGTGATCTCTGTCTGTCAAATAAAGAAAGAAAGAAAAAATCTTAAAAAAAAAAAAAAACTACATGCCAACAAGTTGGACAACATAGAGGAAATGGATAAATTCCTAGAAACATAAAAACTACCAAAACTAAAACAGGAAGAAACAGAAAACTTCAATAGACCAACCAGCAAAAATACTGAATCAGTAATTTAAAAAACTCTGAAGAAACAAAAGTCCAGGACCAGATGACCTCAGGCCAATTCTACCAAACATTTAAAGAAGAGTTAATACATATTCTTCTCAAATTATTCCAACAAACAGAAAAGGAAGGAAAACCCAAATTCATTCTATGAGGCCAGCATTACTCTGTTAAAAAAAAACCAGGTGAAGACACCATTAAAAAAATAGAACTACAGGCCAATATCCCTGATGAACATAGATGCAAAACTGTCAACAAAACACCAGCAAAAAATATCCAACAGTACATTAAAAAATCATTCACCATGATCAAGTGGGATTACTCCTAGGTTGCAAGGGGGATTCAACATTTGTTAATCGATCAACATGATACACCACATCAATAACAGAAAGGGAAAGAACCATATGGTCATTTCAATAGACGCAGAGAAAGCATCATCCATTCATGATAAAAACCCTCAACAAACTAGGCTTAGAGGGAAAATACCTCTACATAGTAAAACCCACATCTAATAACGTTCTCAATGGTGAAAAACTGAGAAATTTTTCCTCTGTGCTTAGGAACAAGACAGGGATGTCCACTCTCACCACTGTTATTATACATAGTACTGGAAGTCCTAGCCACAGCAATCAGAAAACAAAAAGAAGTAAAAGTAATACAAATGAGCAAGGAAGAAGTAAAGTTTTCACTATTTTCAGATGATACGATACCATATATAGAAAACCTGAAAGACTCCACAAAAAAACGGCTAGAACTGATAAATGAAATCAGTAAAGTTGCAAGATGCAAAATCAATGTACATAAATCTGTTGCATTTCTACACCAATAATGAAGCAGCAGAAAGAGAAATTAAGAAAACAATAACATTTACAATTATACCAACAATATTAAGATACTTAGAATAAACCTAACCAGAGGTGAGAGACCTATACTCTGAAAAGTGTGAAAAACCAATGGAAGGAAATCAGGACAACATAAAGAAATGGAAAGACATTCTATGCATATGGATTGGAAGAACAAATATTGTTAAAATGTCTATACTACCTAAAGCAATCTATGCATTTAGAGCTACCCCTCTCAAAATACCAACATCATTTTTCACAGAACTAGAACAAACAATCCTTAAATTTGTATGGAACCACAGAAGACCCCAAATAGCCAAAGCAATCATGAAAAAGAAAAGCAAAGCTGAAGGCATCACAATTCCAGATTTCAAGTTATATTATAAAACTATAGTAATCAAAACAGTATGGTACTGGCACAAAAATAGATACATAGATCAATAGAACAGAATAGACAACCCAGGAAGAAACCCACAACTATATATAGTCAATTAATCTTTGACAAAGCAGGGAAACCTATCCAATGGGAAAAAGTCAGTGTCTTCAACAAATAATGTTGGGGAAACTGGACAATATGAAAAGAAAGAAACTGGACCACTTCCTTACAGCATACACAAAAATAGATTCAAAATGGATTAACGACCTAAATGTGAGACAAAAAAAACATAAAAATCCTAGAAGAGAACACAGATAACAACCCTTTGACATTGCCCTAGCAATTTTTTTCTAGACATGTCTCCTTTGAGGCAAGGGAAACAAAAGCAAAAATAAACTATTGGGACTACATCAAAATAAAAAACTTCTGCACAGTGAGGGGAACAATCAACAAAACTAAAAGACAACCTATGGAATGGGAGAAGGTATTTGCAAATGATGTATCTGATAAAGGGCTAGTATCCAAAATATATGAAGAACTTACACAACTAAACACCCCAAAAACAAATACTCCAAATTGGGCAAAAGATATGAAGAGATATTTCTCCAAAGAAGACATACATATGGTCAACAGATACATGGAAAGATGTGAATCATCACTTATCATCATGGAAATGCAAATCAAAATTACAATGAGAAATCACCTCACACCTGTCGAAATGGCCAAGGGCAATAGCAGAAGTAGTGATATATCAAGAAAAAGGAACCCTTTTGCACTGTTGGTGTCAATGCAAACTTGAACAGTCATTCTGGAAAACAGCATGGTGGTTCCTCAAAAAGTTAAAAATAGAACTACCCTATGACCCAGCAATGGTACTACTGAATAATTTCCCAAAGAATACAAAACATACAAAAACACTAGTTCAGAGGGACACATGCAGCCCTCTGTTTATAGCAGCATTATTTATAATAGTCAAGATATGGAAGTGGCCCACATGTCCATTAATTGATGAATGGATAAAGATATACCACTTCTATATCTATATCTATATCTATATCTATATATCTCTTATATCCTACTATTCATATATATGTTATTATTTTTGAATGGAATGTTATTATATATGTTATATATATAACATATATGTTATATGTGTATATATATGTTATATATGTATATATATGTTATATATATATAACATATATATATATATTATTGTTTTGGAATTCCATTACATCTAGCGGAATAATATGCCATATTAATTATATATATATATATATATATATATATATATATATATATATATGATGACACATTATTCAGCCATAGAAAAGAATGAAATCTTGCCATTTCCAACAACATGGATAGAGCTAGGAGTATAATGCTAAGTGAAATAAGCCAGTCAGAGAAAGACAAATACCATATGAGTTCATTCATATGTGGAATTTAAGAAATAAAACAAAGGAGCAAAGGATAAAAAAGAAGAGTGACAAATTAAGAAACAGATTCTTAATTATAGAGAACACACTGATGGTTACCAGAGAAGAGGTGGGTGGGGGAATGGGTTTAATAGGTGATGGGGAATAAAAAATGAACTTGTTGTGATGAGCACTGGGTGATGCATGGAAGTGTTGAGTCACTATATTATATACCTGAAACAAGTAAAACACTTGTTTTTTAAAAAACATGTGTTTTTTTAAAAAAAGACATATGACAATTCAAAGAAAGTAAATAAATAAATTCAACATTTGTTAAAAAGAATTAGCCTGCTGCCCTAAGGACCTATCTGGTGTGTTTGAGGAAAGCCTTAATCTGAAGAACTGGGCTTCATTTTTCTGATATATATTTATGGTAAATGTATCTGTGTCAAAAATTATTCTAGGCACTGGGGATATGTCAATCAGTGTATAAGAGAGACTCCAAATCTCACAGGGCTTCTAGAAGTTTCTATGGCAATTGCTGGTTTAAATCCCCCCTACCCCACCAGCCAACTGTGAGTTTGAATCTTTTTCAATGCAGATTAACCCCTGGAATTTAGAAACCTCTACTCAAATTTCTGTGATTATTACTAGTATGCAAATACTACTGTTCTGGTCGCTAGACTCCAAATTGACTCTCAAAACAAATGCAACTAAGACTTTAATTAGCCCCATCCCCTTGGACCCTGTGATTTGGACTTTTGTTCATCTCCCTTATTCAGGTTGGGCCCTATACCCTAGAGGTTTCCTTCTCCCCATCACTACTTGCCAGTCTTCTCTGTCCTCCCCCTGTCAGGGTTCCTTTTGCTGTGCCTGTGCCCATGCCTGTTGCTGTGGTTTTGACACTGACTCCCAGAACTGCTTCTAGCTTGCTTGCTCATTGCCTGATGATCAAAGCTAAATGAAAACAAAGATGATGGAGGCAGCAGCGCCTGCATCAGCAGCTCCTGTCTAGTGAAAGGTTCCTTCCAATCAAGAAGAGGTTGCTGTGGAAACCAGACCTCTTATTTCTAACCTACTCTAATCCCTCTCTTACCAATTCTGATTACAATTGAATGAATTTTGTTTCAAGAGACAACTTTCTCAACCATTTTTACAACCAGCTTTTTGGCATCTAATTGGTGCCAAAGGCTAATTGCCTTTCCTTAAAGGGAACAAATCCTTTCTCTTTCTGAATGCTTTCCAGTAATTATTTCAGTGCTTATTATACGCAAGGCAGTGTGGTGGACCTTGGTGGTAGATATAAAAATGGAAATTTTTATATGTGTGCAATTTATAATCTGGACCTATATTACCAAATTCCTCTCTAAAATAACTGTACCAAGCTACTGTCTTTCCTTTGGATATATATCAAGGAGTGAGATTGCTGGATCATATACTAGTCCTATTTTTAATTTCTTAAGGAGTCCCCATACTGTTTTCCAAAATGACCATACCAATTTACATTCCCACCAAACAGTGTGCAAGGGCTCTCTTTCATCCTCACCCTTGTCAACACTTGTTTTTTCTTGTTTTCTTGGTAATAGATAGCCATGGTAACTGGTGTAAATTAGTATCTAAGATTTTAATTTGTATTTCCCTGATTAGTAATCTTGAACACTTTTTCATATACATTTTGTCCATTTGTATCACATCTTTGTAAAAATGTATATTCAGGAAATTTACTCATTTATATTTTTTATTTTTTAATTATTTATTTAGAGTCTACTTAGTTAACATACAGTTTAATATTAGAGTCAGGTGTACAATATATTGATTCAACATTTCCATACACTTCCCAGTTCCGACACTTCCACACAACACCCAGTTGCTCTTCACAAGTGCACTCCTTAATCCCCATCACCTATTGAACCCATCCCCCTGCCCTCCTCCCCTCTGATAACCATCAGTTTGTTTTTTATAGTTAAGGTTTTTTTTTTGTTTTTTGTTTTTTTTTAATATTTCATTTATTTATTTAACAGACAGAGGTCACAAGTAGGCAGAGAGGCGGGGGGGCAGGCTTCCTGCTGAGAAGAGAGCCTGAAGCGGGGCTCAATCCCAGGACCCTGGGATCATGACCTGAGCCAAAGGCAGAGGCTTAACCCACTGAGCTACCCAGGCGCCCCTATAGTTAAGTTTTTATAGGTTTTTTTTTTAATGGTTTCATGGTTTGCATTTCTCTACTTCTTTCTTTTTCCCTTTGTTCATTTGTTTCTTAAATTCCACATATGAGTGAAATCATATGGTATGATTTTCTCTGACTGACCTATTTCACTTAGCATTATGCTCTCTAGCTCATCCATGTCATTGCAAATGGCAAGATTTCATTCTTTTTTATGGTCAAATAATATTCCTATAGATAGGTAGATAGATGATAGATAGATAGATAGATAGATAGATAGATAGATGATAGCTAGATAGATAGATTCTATATAGATATAAATATGTCAAGGAGTGAGATTGTTCACTATATGTGGGGTGTGTGTGTATGTGTGTGTGGGGAGGTGTGTGTGTTTCTTCTTTATCCATTCATCAATTAAGGGCCACTTGGGCCACTTCCATATCTTGGCTATTATAAACAATACTGTTATAAACAGAGGGCTGCATGTGTTCCTCTGAACTAGTGTTTTTGTATTCTTTGGGAAATTATCCAGTAGTGCCATTGCTGGTCATAGGGTCGTCTATTTTTAACTTTTTGAGGAACCTCCATTCTGTTTTCCAGAGTAACCACACCAGTTTGCATTCCCACCAACAGTGCAATAGGGTTCCTTGTACTGCATATCTTCACCATCTGGTGTTTCTTGTGTTGTTGATTTCAAAAGAAATGATTACAGGAGAAGCAAGCAGGCAAATCCTAATGAGGCATGTGCCACCAAGACAAGGTTGTCCCTTGTAAGTTAAGGACTTCCTTTGTCTTGCTGCTTTCTTAAAGCACTACATTTTGTAAATTTACTTACAACAAGTCTTGGTGTTGGCCTCCTTTTGTTGATTTTGATGGAAGTTCTCTGTGCCTCCTGGATCTGGATGTCTCTTTCCTTCCCTAGATTAGGGATGTTTTCAGTTAAAATATTTTTTTCTTCAAATAAATTTTGTGCCCTCTTTTTGTTCTCTTCTTCTTCTGTGACTCCTATAATATGAATGTTATGTTTGATAGAGCCACTGAGTTTCTACATCTACTCTCCTAATGCATAATTCTTCTTTCTTTCCCAGCTTCATTATTTTCCATTGTTTTGTCTTCTCGGTCACTAATTTGTCCCTCTGCTTCTTCCAGTATTCTGTTCATTACATCAAGCTTTCTTTCATTCTCATTTATTGCATTCTTCATCTCAGTTCTTTCTCTGTGTTAAGGTTCTTGCTGATGTCTTCTATTATTTTCTCAAGCCCTGTGAGTATCCTTATGATTATTGCTTTAAATTCTCCATCAGACATGTTATATTGATGTCTGTTTCACTTAGATTTCTCACCATGGTCTTATCTTATTTTATTTAGGATAAATTCCTCCTTCTTGGCTTTTGTCTAAGTCTCTGCTTTCTTCTCTGTGTTTGAAAAGCCAGTTATGTCTCCTGCTCCCAAAAGTAATGGCCTTGAGAAATGAATGGGTAAAGAAGATGTGAGACACACACACACACACACACACACACACACACACACACACTGGAATATTACTCAGCCATAAAAAAATGAAATCTTACCATTTGCAATGAAGTGGATGGAAATAGAGGGTATTATGCTAAGCAAAATAAGCCAGTCAGGGAAAGGCAATTATCATATGATTTCACTCATATGTGGAATTTAAGAAACAAAACAGATGAACATAGGGGAAGGGAAGGAAAAGTAAAATAAGATGATATCAGAGAGGGAGCCAAACTGTAAAAGACTCTTAACTATAGGAAAAAAAACTGAAGTACTCTAGAGGGGAGGTGGATGGGGGCTGGGGTAATTGGGTGATGGGCATTAAGGAAGGCACTTGATGTAATGAGCATGGTATTATATACAATTGATGAATCACTGAAATCTATCTCTGATACTAATAATACACTATATGTTAATTAATTGATTTTAAATTTTAAAAAAGCAAAAAATAATAGAAGCAATGACCTTATGAAGAAGATATGCTATAGTGTGCAAGGCCTGGTGCTTCAGGAAGTGTCTCCTGTGTGTGGTTTATGTACTTTCCTGATGTGTTGTGGCTGTTCTATCCTTCAGCATAGTTTTCTGCAAAGAGGCAGTGTTTGGTCCCCAGCTTGAATCTGGTGAGTTTTACCTAGGTATGTTCTGGTCTGCTTGTGAAATGAGACCTGACACCACCTTCTCAGGAACTGATGCCCTAAAGAACCATCTGGTTGGGAGACATGGTGTAGGCAGGGGTTTGTACTAGTCTTCTGGGGGAGGGCCCTGATGCACTGGGACTGAGGGATACTTGGCTGAGAAGGGTAGTCCTGCCAGATCACCATGGTGTGGGGCTTGGTGTCAGGCAGTGTGGGTGCGCACTTCCTTCTGCAGGTGGCTGTCTTGTTCATGTTGAGGGGCAACAGAGGGAAACAGTGCCAGCCAGCTTCTTTGTTCCCAGGCAGCTGTGTCCGTGAATGCTCTCTCTCAGGGATGTGCTCAAGAAGAGTGAATAATCTCCCCATGGTGTGCCCCAGTTGTTCTTCAGATAGCTATTTCCGTGGGGTCTGCCCCCAAGTTGTTTGCCTGCCTTCTCTTCAGGAGCAGCACAGTGCCGTCTTGGGCTTTATCAGAGCCAAACCCATGGACATTTAAAGTTCCAGTCTTTAAGCCCTGCTGGTTGCAAGAATGCACAAAATTTGTCCTCTCTTGTTTTTTAGCCACTGGCTTTGGGGAAACCTTCTTATGTGTTCTCCTGTGTGGTCCTCTCTCTTGCTCTTCTCCTTAACCATGTCTCCCTGCAGCACCTGTGATCTATTCTCCCCCAAACCATGTTTCTGCACTTTCCACCTTCTTAGATATGGCCTCTTCTATCCCTTTAGTTGTGGAGTTTGTTCTGTCAGTCTTCAGGCTGATTTCTGGGATATTTAGGATGATTTGATAGTTATCCAGTTGTATTAGTGGAATGAGAGGAGCCTAGGGTTCTACTCTGTTGTCATCTTCCTCTTTTGTCCCTCCTTTGAACCCATTTTTAAATTATATATATGTATATATAATTTAAATTATATTTTAAATGTATAATTTAAATTAAATATATATAAATATATAATTTATAATAATATAACTTAAATTTTATATATATATATATATCAAGTTCCTTATATGTTTTGGATATTAACCCCTTATTAGATATATGTTTTGCAAATATTTTCTCTTATTCCATAAGTTACCATTGAATTTTGTTTCTTTTGCTGCATAGAATATTTTTAGTTTGATGCAGTCCCACTTGTTTATTTTTCCCTTTTTTTGGTCTATGCTTTTGATATCATTACCAGAACATCATCAACAAGACCAAAGTCAAGGAGCTTTTTTCCCTGTTTTTTCTAGGAGTTTTATGGTTTCAGTCTTACATATAAGTTTTTAATCCATCTTGAGTGAACTTAGCTGTCCAGTTTTTCCAACGCCATTTATTGAAGAGGCTGTCCTTTCCCCATTATGCATTCATGGCACCCTTGTCAAAGTTTAGTTGACGATGTATGTGTTTGTTTATTCCTGGGTTCTCAATTCTGTTCCATTGATTTACCTTTCTGTTTTTATGCTAGTGCCATACTATTTTGATTACTATAGTTTGTAGTATAGTTTAAAATCAAAAGTGTGATGCCTCCATAGTCTTTTGTGTTTTTATCCAAAGTTTTGGATTTTTTTTTCTATTTCTGTGAAAAATGCCATTGGAATTTTGATAAGGATTGCACTGAATCTGAAAGCATCCAAATCAGAAAGGAAGAAGTTAAATTTTTTGCACATGAAATGACCTTATATATAGAAAACTCTAAATCTTCCAGCAAAAACAAAAACAAAAACAAAAATAAAAATAAAAAACTGTTAGAATGAACAAATTCAATAAAGTTGCAGGATACAAAATCAACAAGCAAAAATCAGTTGCATTTCTATACACTAGTAAAGAACTATCTGTAAAATAAATTAAGAAAATAATATGATGAATAAGAGGTTTCATTTAATCCATTGTCCCTGGAGATGCCCAGTGGAGATAGGGTGGTAATTTCCAGGACAGGGGTGGACCTGGCTCTTGCTTTGGAGGGTAATAAAGGAGAGGGAAGGAGATGCAAACATTCATTCTTTCTGTGAGTGCTCCATAGAGCTTCCCATACTCACATCAGTTGGGTGGCTGGCATGAGCATTGATAGTATTGCTTTTGGGTACTTTTGTCCTTAGGAAGAGATGGTCCCCAAGGAACTCTTTATTTCTCAGAAAGACCCAGGCACCAAAACTTATAGGCTCTCCCTTACCAATTCATCTGAAGCTGGATATGAGTCCAGAAACAATGTCATATTGGGAGTTCAAGGATGTGGCAAAAGAGAAAAGGGAACTTAGAATTCCCTTTCTCCCCTTATTTGCAAGAAGGCCTATTACAAAGCTCCCTTAATATAAAGGGGAGAATGACAAGAGTGGTTAAAAAGATCAACATGAAAATATTCTAGGTGCACCTGGGTGGCTCAGTCAGTTAAGCATCTGCCTTTGGCTCAGGTCATGATCCTAGGGTCCTGGGATCGAGTCCTGCATCAGGCTCCTTGCTTAGTCGGGATCCTGCTTCTCTCTCTGCATGTACTCTCTCTCTCTCTCTCCCCCTCTGACAAATAAATAAATAAAATCTTTTAAAAAATAAAATATTCTAATAATATCAAATATGATTTAAAATAATGTCCTTATGTAAAGATTTCAAAAGTATAAATTTTTTTCAATTAAAAAGGGAAAACAATTCTATTTATAATAACATCAAAAAGAATAAAGTACTTGTGAATAAATTTAACCAAGGAGGTAAAAAATCTGAAGACTGAAAATTATAAGATATTGATGAAAGAAATTGAAGAAGACAAAAGTAAATGGCAAGATATCTCCTCTTTATGGTCTGGAAAAGTTAATAATATGATGCCTTTTCTGATGTGTCAGTTGGGCTAGGTTACAGTTCCCAGTTACTTAGACAAACACTCTTGCTGTGAAGATATTTTGCAGGTAAAACTAAACCCTCTAATCAGTTGATTTTAAGTAAGGTATTTCCCCCCCCAAATTATGTGGGTAAACTTAACTGAATCCATTGGAAGGCCATAAAAGCAGAGCCGGTATTTTCCTGGAACAGAAAACAATTTCTACTTATGGATCACAGCTTTGGCTGGTATGACCATAGAGTTCCATTGTGCTTATGATCTTCTCTTCTTGACTTCCTAAAGACAATTGTTTCAGCCTGTGCCATGGGTTCTAATGTGCCTGCAATCTTCCTTTTCTGACTGCCTGTTCTATGCATTTAATATTTGCTTAGCCACTCCTCACATAACTTCATAGTTGTGTGAGCCAATTCCTTGTAATAAATCTCTCTCTCTCTTTCTCTCTCTCTCTCTCTCTCTCTCTCTCTCTCACACACACACACACACACACACACACATCCTACTGGTATTGTTTTCTGATGTAAGTCACCATAAGACTCCCAAGTCATCCTTCAATTTGAACGTAGTCAGACAGCTCTGCTTATCATTTATGGCCCCATCTTCCTCCTCTCCAACTTCTGAAATCCTCCACAATGTTTTGTGGAATTTGTGGGCAATCATCACCAAATTCCCCTATATCTGCAACTACTTCTCTGCATATTCCCTTCATCTTCTTACTTAACTGAAATTAGCCTCTTCTGTAAGGTCCTTAGTGTCCCTGAAACCCTCTTAAATGGTGTTATCTTCTCTCCTATGCCACAAGGCCTGGAGGTAGAAAAGATGCCCTTGTTGTCACTTACAGGACATCCTCCTATCTCCTCAAAACAACCCCAGGTTTGTTATTATATCATTCACTATCTGTCCTCAGGGTGATCATTGACCCTTTATTCCTTGAAGATTTTAGCACCTGGTTCACTGTTACTCCCTGTAATACTATTCCTGTCATAATTCTTGGTTATTTCAGTATCCACATAGATGATCTTTATGATAGTCTGGCCTCTCTGTTCCTTGACCTCTTCTCTGCAAAATGTCTTATCCTCCACCCTACTTTATCCATTTACCCACTAACTCACATGGCCAAACTATTGACCTTATAATTAATAAAAAACAACACAAAATCATTCCTCTCCTTTCTCAATTTCAAACATCCCATTCTTCAGCTACCACCTTCTTCTTTCTAACTCATTCCTTATCATTCCCCCACTCTAACAAAATTTCAACCCCACTCACTGAATCTACTACTTTCACTCCATGTCCTCACTGCCTTCTGTACTCAATGTAAATACTGTGGTCAATCATTACATTAATGTCTCTACCTGTACTCACAATTCCTATGCCCCTCTTTCATTTATTCAAATGGCCAAACCTCAAGTCTGGTTAGATCCAACTCTCCACCTATTATGAACCTAAATGACTGAATTTGGAAAAACACACAGCCATGCTGACTGGCCTCATTTTATGTTCAGGAGGAATATTGATCTGTAGTTTTCTTTCCATGTAGTGTCTTTGCTTGGGTTTGGTGTTAGGGTAACACTGGCTTCATATTATGAGTTGGGAAATTCTCCCCCCTCTTTTATTTTTTGGAAGAGATTGTGTATGATGATATTTTTTTCTTTCTCAAATGTTTAGTAGAATTTGTGAGAGGAAACCAGCTGGGCCTGGAAGCTTTTTAACTACAAATTACATTTCCTTAACAGATATGAGACAATTCAGGCTATTTTCCTTTTTGAGTGAGTTTTGATCATATGTACCATAAAGGAATTGATCCATTTCATCTAAGGTGTCAGATTTATGGACATAAAGTTGTTTGTAGTATTTCTTTATTATACTTATAATGTCAGAGGAGCCAACACCCATTAAAATAGCAAAACAAAGAGTTATAGCCAAGAATCTAAAGAAGAAGACACAATAGAATAATTAAAATTATTTCAATAATCCAAAAGAAGGCAGAAAAAGAGTAAAGAGTAAACAAAATACAGATGGAACAAATAGAAAACAAATAGCAAGATGATAGATTTAAATCTAAATACATATACAATTACATTAAATAAAAATGATCTCAACATTTCAGTGAAAAAAGCAGATTGTTAAATTGTATAAAAAATCAATACCCAACTATATTTGCTACCTCCAAGAAAAACACTTTAAATATAAAGCTACAAATAGGTTGGTTAAAAGCAAGAGTGGGGAAAAATACTACGGTAACCCTGGTCAAAAGGAATCTGGTGTGGCTATTAATATAAGAGAAAACGGATTTCAGAGCAAAAGATATTACTAGGATTAAGAAGGTTATTTCATGGGGCACATGGGTGGCTCAGTCAGTTAAGCATTTACCTTCAGCTCAGGTCACGATCCCAGGGTCCTGGGATCAAGCCCCGAATTGGGCTTCCTGCTCAGGGGAGAACCTGCTTCTCCTTCTCCTTCCTACTTACGCTCTCTGCTGCTATTTTTGTCTCTCTCTCTCTCTTTTTTTCTCAAATAAATAAAATCTTCTTTTTAAAGAAAAAATGTTGTCTCATAATTATAAAGATTTAATTCATCAGAAAGAAATAATATTCCCAAACATTTATGCATCTAATAAAAGCTTCGAAATACATGAAACAAAAACTGATAGAACTACAAGGAGAAATAGATAAATCCATGATTTTGATTGGAGATTTCAGTACCCCTCTTACAATACTTGGATAGCAGAAAATCATTTAGGATACAGAAGATTTGCACAATACTATCAACCAATTTGACCTAATTGACATTTATGGAACATTCTACTAGATGACAGAAAAATCTCATTCTTCTCAAGTGTACCTAGGATATTCATCAAATAGACCATATTCAAGACAATAAAAGAAAACCTTAAGAAAATTAAAAGGATTCAATTCATACAAAGTATGTAGCCTCACTATAATAGTTAAATTAGAAATCAATAATAAGGGGTGCTTGGGTGGCTCAGTCGTTAAGCATCTGCCTTTGGCTCAGGGTCCTGGGATCAAGCCCCATAGGGCTCCCTGCTCAGCGGGAAGCCTGCTTCTCCCTCTCCCACTCCCCCTGCTTGTGTTCCCTCTCTTGCTGTGTCTTTCTCTGTTAAATAAATAAAATATTTTTTTAAAAAGGAAAGAAAAGAAATCAATAACAAAAAGATAACTGGAAAATCTCCAAGTATTTAAAAACAAAATAATACCTTTAAAAATAACTCATGAGTCATGTTGTATTTAAGAAACAAAACAAATGAGCAAGAAGAAAAGGGGGATGAGAGACAAACAGACTTTTTTTGAAAAACTTTCTTTATTTGTCAGTAAGAGAGATAGAAAGAGAAAGAGTGCCCACACAAGCAAAGGGAGCAGCAGACAGAGGGAGAAGCAGGCTCCCCACTGAGAAAGGAGCCTGAGGTGGGACTTGATCCTAGGACCCTGGGATCATGACCTGAGCTGAAGGCAGACTCTTAAACAAATGAGCCACCCAAGCATCCCAAAACACTCTTAATTATAGAGAACAAACTGATGGTTATCAAAAGGGAGATGGGTGGAGTCATGAGTGGAAAAGGTGATGGGATTAAGGAGTGTACTTGTTTTGATGAGCACCAGATGAAGCATGGAATTGCTGAATCACCATATTGTATACCTGAAACTAATAAAACAGTGTATAGTTTTATTTTTTTTAAAAAGGTAATTGGAACATATTTTAATCTTAATGAAAATGAAAACAAAACACATCAACATTTGTGGAATGTTGCTAAAGCAGGAAAAAAGGGGGAAATTTGTAGTACTAAAATAGCTATATAGAAAAGAACAAAAGGTCTAAAGTCAATAACCTCAGGTTTTACCTTAAGAAACTGGAAAAAGAAGAGCAAATTAAAAACAAAATAAGCAGAAAAGGAAATAATAGCAATCATCAATAAAACATAAATCTCTAGCCAAACTGACCAAGAAAACAGAGAAGACATGCATTACTAATAGCAGAAACAAGAGATGGACATCACTACATGTCCATGAAATGTTAAAATGGTAATAGAATATTATGAACAACTATATGCCCATAAATTTGACAATTTAGATAAGATGGACAAATTGGGGCACCTGGGTGGCTCAGTGGGTTAGGTCTCTGCTTTTGGTTCAGGTCATGGTCTCAGGGTCCTGGGATTGAGCCCCACATCAGGCTCTTGGCTTAGCAGGGAGCCTGCTTCCCCCTCTCCCTCTGCCTGCCTCTCTGCCTACTTGTGATCTCTCTCTCTGTCAAATAAATAAATAAATAATCTAAAAAAAAAAGATGGACAAATTCTTTGATAAAAACAAACTACTAAATCCCACATCAGGAAAATTAGATAACCGAAATAGTCCTGTATTAGTAAAATTGAATTGGTAGTTAAAAACCTTCCACAGAAAACATACAAATGGCCAACAGACACATGAAAAAATGCTCAACCTAACTCGTTATCAGGGAAATACAAATCAAAACCACTATGAGATACCACCTCACACTAGTCAGAATGGCTAAAATTAATAAGTTAGGAAATGACAGATGTTGATGAGGATGCAGAGAAAGGAGAACCCTACACTGTTGGTGGGAATGCAAGCTGGTGCAGCCACTCTGGAAGACAGCATGGTGGTTCCTCAAGAAGTTGAAAATAGAGCTACCCTACCACCCAGCAATTGCACTACTGGGTATTTAACCCAAAGATACAAATGTAGTGATCCAAAGGGGCACATGTACCCCAATGTTTATAGCAGCAATGTCCACAATAGCCAAACTCTGGAAAGAGCCCAGATGTCCACTGATAGATGAATGGATAAAAAAGATGTGGTGTGTGTATATATATATATATATATATATATATATATATATATATTTATATATATAAATACCATGCAGCCATCAAAAAATGAAATATTGCCATTTGCAATGATGTGAATGGAACTAGAGGATATTATGCTAAGCAAAATAAGTCAATCAGAGAAAGACAATTATCATATGATCTCACTGATATGTGGAGTTTAAAAAACAAAACAGAGGATCATAGGGGAAGAGAGGAAAAAATAAATCAAGATGAAACCAGAGAGGAAGACAAACCATCAGAGACTCTTTAACTATAGGAAACAAACTGAGGGTTGCTGGAGGGGAGGAGAGTGAAAGGTTGGGGTAACTGAGTGATATACATTAAGGAAGGCATGTAATATAATGAGCATTGGGTATTATATAAGACTAATGAATCACAGGCCTGCTCCTCTGAAACCAATAATACATTATATGTTAATTAATTGAATTTATATTGAAAAATGTTTTTAAAAAAAGATGTTCCATTAGTTGTTTTCTAATCCAGGACAAAATTATGGTGTCTCATCATCCTTGCTTTATTGTAATTCAGAGTAAAAACAACAGCAACCCACAAAAACAACAACAAAAAAACTTCCCACAAAAGAAAATGTTTTAAAAAATTAATTTTAAGAAAAGATTCTAAAAAACAAGCAAAAAGCAAGAACCTTTCCACACACGCACACACAAATGCAGGCCCCGAATGACTTCACTGGTAAATTCTACCAAATACTTCAAGAAGAAACAGTACCAACTCTACACTGGCTGTTCCAGAAAATTGAAGAGGGGGAAATACTTTCTAACTCATAACAACTGATAAAATGTTTTCTATAAGGCCAGCCCTATCTTAGTAAAAATGTTTTCTAGACAAAATTTCACCAAATTGAATCCAATAGCATATATGAAGAATAATTATACATTATGATGAAGTGGGGTTTATCTCACAATGTGGATATGGTTTAACACTTGAAAATCAGTCAATGGAATTCACTATAATACCAAACTAAAAATGACAAACCACATGATCATCTTAACAAACACTGAGAAAACACTTGACAAAATTTAATATCCATTTCTGATGTAAATGCTTAGCAACATGAGAAGAGAAGGGAACTTCCCTCAACCTGATGAAAATCATTTACAAAAAACCCTACAGCTAGTATCACCTTTATTAGTAAAAAATCAGAAATAGGAAAAGGAATGTCCACTTTTACCCTTCTCTTCGACATTATATTAGACATTCTAGACAGTACAATCAGGCAGAACAAAGAAATAAAAGACATCGAATTGGAAAGGAAGACCTAAAATTGCCTTCATTCATAGACGTAATCATCTATGTAGAAAATATGACGGAATTTTCAGAAAATGTTTTTAAACCATTAAGTGCATTTATCAAGAGTGCAGAATACAAGATCAATACATAAAATTGTGTTTCCATACACTAACAATGGGAAAATTGATAATCAAATTAAGAAAACAATAGTATTTACAATAGCACCAAGCACTTAGTGATAATTAATCTGATACCTAATCCAAAATATGTAGGGATGAATTTGACAAAAAATGTGAAAAATCTGAGCATTGAAAACTACAGAATACTGCTGGGAGAAATCAAAGAAGACCCAAATAACTGGAAAGATATATCATGTTTATAGCTCAGAAGACTCAGCTTTATTAAGGTGTCAACTCTCCCATAATTGATCTATAGATTCAAATGCAATCCCAATCAAAATCCCTTCAGGCTCTTACAGAAATTAATGAGCTGATTCTAAGCTTATATAGTAATGCAAAAGACATAGAAAAACTAAAAAAACTCTAAAGTAGAACAAAAAAGACTAATATTACCTGATTTCAAGACTTCTTTTAAAATTATGCTAATATAGACAACAGGATATTGGTGCAAAATAAATAAATAGATTAATGGAACAAAATAAGAAGTCTAGATATAGACTTACACATATATGGACAACTAATTTTTGACAAAGGTGAGTAGGCAGTTCAGTGGAGAAAGAATTATGCTTTCAATAATTGATGTTAGAACAATTGGATGGATATCTGTATGAGAAGAAAGAACTTGCATCCATAACTTGCACATATAAAAACATAAACTCAAAACGGATTATAGGGGGCGCCTGGGTGGCTCAGTGGGTTAAGCCGCTGCCTTCGGCTCAGGTCATGATCTCAGGGTCCTGGGATCGAGCCCCGCATCGGGCTCTCTGCTCAGCAGGGAGCCTGCTTCCTCTTCTCTCTCTGCCTGCCTCTCTGTCTGCTTATGATCTCTCTGTCAAATAAATAAATAAAATCTTAAAAAAAAAAACGGATTATAGGCCTAAATATAATACTTCTAAATAGACCATAAACCTAAATATAACACTTCTACAAGAAAATAGGAAAAATACTTTGAATTTGGGTTTGGTAATAATTTCTTAGATATGACACCAAAATAGAATCCATTAAAATTGATAAATTATACTTCATAAAAATGAGAAACTTCTGTTCTTCAAAAGACTGGTTGAAGAAAATGGTCCACAGAATGAGAAAAAATTTGCACAAAGCTTGTATCTGATGAAACACTTGTATGCAAAATATATAAAAAACCATTGAGGGGCGCCTGGGTGGCTCAGTGGGTTAGGCCTCTGCCTTCGGCTCAGGTCATGATCCCAGGGTCCTGGGATCGAGCCCCACATCGGGCTTTCTGCTCTGCAGGGAGCCTGCTTCCTCCTCTCTCTCTCTCTCTGCCTGCCTCTCTGCCTACTTGTGATCTCTGTCTGTCAAATAAATAAATAAAATCTTAAAAAAAAAAACATTGAAACTTATCACTAAGAAAACAAACAACACAATTAAAAATGGGCAAAAGATATGAACAGACATTTCATCAAAGAAGATATATGGATGACAAGCAAGCATATGAAGAGATTCTCAAACGTCATTAGCCCTTGGGGAAATGTTAATAAAATTGCAATGAGATACAGACTATTAGAATGGCTAAGATTAAATTTTCTTATCATATTAGGAATTGGCAAGGATGAGGAGGAACTGGAACTCTCATGCAGTGCTGATGGGAATGAAAATGTTACAACTATTTTTGGAAAGCAGTTTATCAGGTTTTTAAAGTGCTAAACATGTATTTGCCATATAGGTTTTTACCAAAAATAAGTTAAAGCATGTGTCAAAATAAGTACTTGTACATGAATGGTCACAGCAACTTTATTTGTACTGGCCAAAAACTGGAAACAACTCGAATGTCCCACAATTGGAGAATCAATAAATGAACTGTGATATGCCCATACAATAGAATACTGCTTGGCATCAAAAAGGAATAAATTATTCCATATGATTCCATTTATGTGAAACTCTTACAAATGCAAATTAACATGATAGTAGAAATCAGATCAGTAGTTCTTGAGACAAGGCTGAATGGGAAGGGATTACAAAGGTGCATGAAGAAACTTTGCAGGGTGATGGGTATATTCAGTATCTTTAAAAAATATATCTTTTTTTTAAAGATTTTATTTATTTACTTGACAGAGGGAGAGATCACAAGTAGGCAGAGAGACAGGCAGAGAGAGAGCAGGAAGCAAGCTCCCTGCTGAGCAGAGAGCCTAATGTGGGGCTGGATCCCAGGACCCTGAGACCATGACCTGCGCCAAAGACAGAGGCTTAACTCACTAAGCCACCCAGGTGCCCCTAAAAATATATATCTTAATTGTGGTAGTGTGCACATATGTCAAACCTTATTAAATTGTGTGCTTTATTTATGTTAATACCTAAAATTGCATTAAATTGTAAATGAAGTACACATTTTAGAAAATGTGAAAAATAGAGAAATGTATAAAGAAGAAAACAAATCACGTATAAGTCTGCTATTGTCATGGTTATACTTTCAGTCTTTTTCTATGGGTATAGATGCTAAATTGTATACTTTAAATATATGCAATTTTATTGTATGCCAATTATATCTTAACAAAGTTGCTAATTAAATGATCCCAGCAAAGGCTTTTCTAGACATAGACAAACTTTTTCTAAAATTTATATGGAAACACAAAGGACCTAAATTAACTAAAGCAACCTTGAAAAAGAATAAAGTGCGAGGAATCACTCTACCGAATATTAAGGCCCACTATATAGTCACAGTAATCAAAACAGTGTGATATTGGAAGAAAGATAGGCACATAGATTGTAGCAATGAATAGAGAACCATATGAATATGCCCAGCTGAATTTTGACAAAGGTGCAAAACCAATTCAACTGAGGAAGCATAGACTTTTCAACAAATGGTATGGGAGCAATTGAACATCCATAGACAGAAAGATGAACCTATATCTAAACCTCATGCCTATACAAAATTAACTCAAAATGGATCACAGACACCTTATACAGAATTAACTTATTCAATGACATGGATTACCATAATTTGTTTAATAATTCATGTAAATGCTATCTATGTTGGTGAAAGCTATCTAAACCATTTCCAAGTTTTCACTGTTATGAGTAAAGCTGCTATGAACACTTGTGTACAGATTTTTTAAAAATTGAGATGTAATTAACATATCATATCAGTTTTAGGTGTATATGATTTGATATTTTTATATATTGCAAAATGGAATACTACTCAGAATAAAAAGGAATGAACTATTGATACACACAAAAACTTGCCTGGGTAATTATGCTGAGTGAAAAGCTAACCCCACAAGTTGTATGCTGTCTCATCCTGTTTACATAATATTCTTGAAATGACAGAGAACAGAATTATGGCTGCCAGGAGTTCAGAGTGGGATGAGGGAGGGTGTGTGTGGAAAGATGATATGTGTGATTTTAAAGGGGCAAGAGGAGAGATTCTTGCAGTGATTGAACTGTTCTGTATCTTGATTTCAGTGGCAGGGATAAGAACCTACACATGTGATAAAATTGCACAGAACAAAATAGACACACAACTGAGTCCAAGTAAAGTTAGGATATCTGAATACATTTGGTAGAGTAGATCAACCTTGTTAATATCAAGGTTGTGATAGTGTACTATAGTTTTGCAAGATACTGACATTGGGGGAAACTGGGTGAAGTATAAATGGGATCCCTGTATTATTTTTATAACTGCATGTGAAATTACAATTGCCTCAACATTAAAAGTTTAAAAGCAGAGTCTTTTAAAAAGATCTCTGCTTAAAACACCTCCAAAAGAATTAAATGATAAAAGTTATGTAAAAGTGTCTGGCACATTTTACATAATTTAGCAAACATTCAGGAAAAAATCATAATCATAACAAATTATCCATTCAATTATTTGCCGTATATTTATTGAGGGTATACTATGTATCAACAGCTGTTCCAAGTTCTGTGTTATGCAGCAATGAAAAAAAATAAAATGTTATCCACCCTCACAGAACTTACAGTCCAGGGAATGGGAGAGAAAATAAATCAAAAAGCAAAAAAAAAAAAAAAAAAAATTCATTGAAATTGCAAATTTTGAGACACGCTATGAAAGAAATGGACAGGGTGCTGTAATAGAGAACAACCTGAGTGGATATCCTTTTGACATGGTGATCTTGGGAGGCCTCTAAAAGGGATAATATTGAGGCTGAGAGCTGAAGGATGAGAAGAAAGAAGCTATACTCTCTCATATAGACAGATAGGGGTAGAAAAGTGCAGGAGTCTAAAGGGAAGTCCAAACAGAGGGAACAGCAAGTGCAATAACCCTGAAACAAGAGAAGTTCTATAGGGTTAGGGGGAAGGGGTACAGAAAGAAGACAGTTGAAGCAGAGCATATCACCAGGGAGAGGAGATGAGCTCAAAGATATAGCTAAGGTCAAGACCGTGTAGTGCCCTATAGACAATAGTTAAGAACTTTGGATTTTATTCTGATTAAGATGGAATTCATTAGAGATTATTAAGGTGGGGAGTAACATGGTCTGCTTCATATTTTAAGCAGATCATACATGCTGGTATACACACAGAATAAAGTAGAAAGTAGAAGGCCTATTAAAAGTTTGCTAAATTAAACGGTGTTAGTTTTGCTAGGTTGAAAAGGACTTAACTGTTAGCTTTGGGAAATGAGGAAATGACCAATATTATGGATATATTAAGGTTTCTTGTTAATAGAAAAGGTGGTGTTGAATGTGAAGTAGTAGCAAGTACCTCCAGATGGTACTTCCCAAAAGGTGGCTAGAAATCCAAGAGATCAGCAGGGACTGAAGATACAGATATGGGCATCATTGTCATTAAGGGTATCATTGAATGTGAGTCATTGTCATTAAGGGTATCATTGAATGCATGGAAGAGATGACATCACCAAAGGAGAAGAGCCGATGGAGAGAATAAAGAGGACAAAGGGTAGAATTGGGGATAGCACCCAGATACATTTTATTTTTCTAGTAAAAACTACTTTTTAAAAAGATTTTATTTTTTAAAAAAAAGATTTTATTTATTTATTTATTTATTTATTTATCTATCTATTTACTTGAGAGTGAGAGAGTGCACAAGCATAGGGAGCAGCAGGCAGAGGGAGAGAGAGAAGTGGGTTCCCTGCTGAGCAGAAAGCCTGATGTAGGGCTCTATCCCAGAACTCTGGGATCATGACCTGAGCCGAAGGCAGACACTTAACTGACTGAGCCACCCAGGTGCCCCTAGTAAAAACTAATTTTAATTACAAAAGTAAGACAACTATATCATAGGAATTTGGAATGCAGAAAAAAGGGGGAAAAATCTACAAAAATCAAACCACCTAAATCAACCATTTTATCATTTGGAAGTATTTCTTCCTTGTAGGCTTTTCTTGTACATTTTTTAGTGTGCATATAGTCTTATATACTATTTCCTCGCTTAACAATTTCAGAATAACCTACTGCTGGCAGTGGGAGAAGAGACCCCAACAAAGCCAACAGAGGCAGTTAGCAAAAGGAAATAGTTTAAAGGAATAAGTGGCATTAGACTTTTATTGGTGACCTTGTAGAGGAAATACAGGTATGTCTATAGATGACCAGTTTTTAGTTTGCTGGCAAAAGGAAAGAAAAGAACTAAATCTTGAAGTGGTGACTGGATCTAGGGATAGTTTTTAGAATGAGAAATATCTGAGTATGTTTATAGACAACGGAAGGAAGAAGAAGACAGGGAGAAATTAAAAATGTTGTTGACAGGATATAATTAATGGTCACAGCCTCTACAGAAGTGGGAGGGGTTGGGATTAAAAGCAGGGAGTGAGACAAATTTCTTTCTCTCACATAGGAGAGAAGAAGAGACTCTAACATCATCTAGTATAGTTCCTTATTTATAGTTGAGTGGTTGAGGCCCAGTTTAAGAGAGGTGAGCCAATTACACAGCTAGCAAGAGCTAGAGCTAGAATGTGAACTTAGGTCTGCATAAACCCCTGTCCAGTCCAGGAAAGCAAGTTTAATGCTTTCCTTCTGATCTATCCCATAGAAGGGACATTCCCCCATCTAGTCAGACAAAAAAGGGCAAAACCCAGCAGCAGTTTTATTCCAGCTGTCAGTACTCTCCAAAATTTCTGCTTTCCTTCTAAGAGTCATCTTAGTAGACAATTCCTATTCTAGAATATTGGAAAGCCAAGTATAGGCTTTCCAAAAAAGGGGGGTTAGAAGTCTTTTTATCTTAATAAGTTAGATAATACTTCTCAAAAGAGCTTCTTTCTGGGGAATCTGGGAGCCTCCATTGGTTAAGCAACTGCCTTCAGCTCAGGTCATGATCCCAGTGTCCTGGGATCAAGTCCTGCATCCGGCTCCCTGCTCAGCAGGGGTCTGCTTCTCCCTCAGCCTCTACCTGCCACTCCCCCTGCTTGTGCTCTCTCTCTCACTCTGTCTCTCTCAAGTAAAATATTTTTTTTAAAAAGAGCTTCTTGGGGTACCTGGGTGGCTCAGTGGGTTAAGCCTCTGCCTTGGGCTCAGGTCATGATCTCGGGGTCCCGGGATCGAGTCTCTCATCGGGCTCTCTGCTCGGCAGGGAGCCTGCTTCCTCCTCTCTCTCTCTCTGCCTGCCTCTCTGCCTGCTTGTGGTCTCTCTCTGTCAAATAAATAAATAAAATCTTTAAAAAAAAATTAAAAAATAAAAAATAAAAAAAAGAGCTTCTTTCCTCTTCATCAGAAGGAAATAGAGACTAGCAAAAAATTGGAAACAACTCAGGATGACCAACATTAGGGACTTGGTTTAAGATTTTTTTTTTTAGATTTTATTTATTTATTTGACAGATAGAGATCACAAGTAGGCAGAGAGGCAGTCAGAGAGGCAGGCAGAGAGAGAGGAGGAAGCAGGCTCCCCACTGAGCAGAGAGGCCGACGCAGGGCTCTATCCCAGAACCCTGAGATCATGATCTGAGCCCAAGGCAGAGGCTTAACCCACTGAGCCACCCAGGTGCCCCAGGGACTCGGTTTAATAAATAATGATCCACAGAGTAGGAAATACAATGCAGTCATTAAAATGATAACTAGGAATGCCTTAGTGCCTCAGTCAATTAAGCATCTGCCTCTGGCTCAGGTCATGATCCTGGGGTCCTGTGATCGAGTTTTGTATCAGACTCCCTGCTCAGCAGGGAGTTTAATTCTCCCTCTACCTGTCCCTCCCTCTCCTTGTGCGCTCTTTCTCTCTGACAAATAAATAAATTTTAAAAATCTTTAAAATAATGATAACTATAGGGCGCCTGGGTGACTCAGTTGGTTAAGCATCAGACTCTTGATTTTGGCTCATGTCATGATCTCAGAGTCACAAGATCTAGTCCCACATTGGGCTCCAAGCTGAGCGTGGAACCTGTTTGAGATTCTCTCTCTCCCTTTCCCTCTGCCCCTCCCCCAGTAGCACATGCATGCATGCTCTCTTTCTCTTTCAAAAAAAAAAAAAACCCACTTGAAAATGGTAACAGGAAGACTATAGAAATGAAAACATGCTTATGATATAATGGTTAGAGAAAACATGATTCAAAATAGGATGTGTACCATAACTGCAGTATGTACAAATCATATACTCATTGCAGTTAACAGTCAGAAAGGGAAAATTGATTATGTGATGGAATTATGAATGTTATGATTTTTAAATGGTCTTTATTCTTATAACTTCTATTCAAGTAACATTTAATAAGTAAAAAGTAACTATTATGTCCTCTGCAAAAGAAATACTTATTTTTACAGTTGCTGAAAATAAATGTATTTTATTGTTAAATAAATTTATTTTTTTTTAAAGATTTTTTATTTTATTTATTTATGTGTCAGAGAGAGAGAGGGAGAGAGAGCGAGCACAGGCAGACAGAATGGCAGGCAGAGGCAGAGGGAGAAGCAGGCTCCCCGATGAGCAAGGAGCCCGATGCGGGACTCGATCCCAGGACGCTGGGATCATGACCTGAGCCGAAGGCAGCTGCTTAACCAACTGAGCCACCCAGGCGTCCCTGTTAAATAAATTTAAATGGAGACACAGAGGAGAACCTATTCCACTGAAATGCTCAACTTCTTCAACATAGTAAACTGAGGCATTCAGCAGTAATAAGTCTTCTGACTGTCACAGGCATATTTTCTTGCGTTCCTCTCATTTAGCAACACTCCTTTTTTCTCCCTCTCCTTCCTGCGGGATTAGAAGCAGATGGCAGGAGCTGGTAGCTCTGGAAGGGCAGCCCAGGGAGCAGCCCAAGGGCAGCATTAAGCTACTAGGCGTTAGGCCAACACAATTTCATTTATTTATTTGCTTTAAATTTATTTTAAACTTGTTTTTTAAACTATGTTCCATAAGAGAAAAAGGAAGAAATCATTTTTTAAAAGATTTTATTTATTTATTTGACAGAGAGAGAGCACAGCAGAGGGAGAGGCAGAAGCAGGCTCCCTGCAGAGCAGGGGAAGCCCAATAGAGGAATCTATCCCAGGATTCCGGGATCATGACCTAAGCCGAAGGCAGTGGCTTAACCAACTGAGCCACCCAGGTGCCTGGAAGAAATCATTTTTATCCTGTAATCTCACTACCAAACACAGTTGTTTCTGGAGATACGTTTTTATAGCATTACAGTGAAAAAGTCTATACAGTTGTATGTTTTATTTTTGCTTCTTAACCTCTGAATATTACTGTATTTAGGCTTTTCTACGTTTATTACAGTTCTCAGAATTATGATTTTTATTGCCTACATAATATTCCAGTTGATATGTATCTTAATTCACTTAATTACTTTATTTTTTTTGAAGATTTTATTTATCTATTTGACAGAAGTAGGCAGAGAGGCAGGCAGAGAGAGAGGAGGAAGCAGGCTCCCCACTGAGCAGAGAGCCTGATGCGGGGCTCAATCCCAGGACCCTGGGATCATGACCCGAGCCGAAGGCAGAGGCTTTAACCCACTGAGCCACCCAGGTGCCCCCTAATTATTTTGTTGGTTATTTGGCTATTACCAGTTTTTTGAGATTATTCATAATGGCATATAAAATGTGTCTTGTATGTATAGTTTTGTCTTATTTAAAGATTTTATTTACTTATTTGAGAGAGAGAATGACAGAGACAGAGCATGATGGGGGGAGGGTCAGAGGGAGAAGCAGACTCCCCACTGAGCAGGGATCCTGATGTAGGACTCCATCCTGGGACTCCAGGATCAGGACCTGAGCCAAAGGCAGTAACTTAACTGAGCCACCCAGTTGTCCTAGTTTTGTCTTTCTTTTGAATGATTACCTTACTGAAAAAATTCCAGGAGTGAAATTGTTATGTGAAAGGGCATGAATTTTTTTTATGACTTTTGATATGTATTGTCAAATTGCCCTTCAAAAGAATTGTCCTAGCTTATCCTACTGCTGGGACACATGTAGATCTCTTTCTATCCTCTCCCTCCAAACCAAACCAACAGCATGGTTGATAATATTTTCTGCTTTAATAAGTACAAAATGGTTATTGTTCTTTAGTACCAGTATGGTTGAATGTGTTAAATCACATCATCTGAGAACCACAGGAATTTTAGATTATATCTAAATCTGTGATTAGATCTGGGTAGCTCCTGAATTATAATCAAGTGGGTTTCTTTTCCTAGTGTGTGTGTGTGTGTGTGTGTGTGTGTGTGTGTGTGTGTGTGTGTAAATTATCTGCTCTATGCCTTTCACAGTTGCCTAATGGAGTAGGTTGTTGATGGAGAGGGGAGCAGGGAAGGGATAACTTCAAAAGTGTTCATGTTACCCCCTGTCATACATTGTTCTTCCATACTATTTAAGAGATTCCAGGATGCCAGGTATCTCCAAGCTAGTCAATGAAGGAATGAGAAAAAAAGCAAGTTGATGAGTATTGCCAAAAAATGGATAAAACTGCCAATGAAAAAACTCCAGTTTTCTTTGGATTTCTGGACTTCTACTGGTTTTTAGGCATACATAAAACCAGAAGGTGTACAGGCACTTAATAGAAAATCAGTTACACAATACATGAAGTGTTAGAAAAATTGGCAGAATTCTTCACAATCCTCCCTAATGTGTTCCTGAAGTTTCCCAGTGGGCCTGTTCATGGGGATTGTATTTACTTGTACTTTGTTGCTAGGCAAGAGTCAAGGTGTTGTATTTCAACCAGATGTCGTGATTTGGGCCCTGCAAGATAGAGTAGCAAAGAGAGCCATGTGTTTTCCTTTAAACCGACCTTCTCAGGCCATCACCAGCTGCTTTCAGTCTCATGGGTGGATCTCTCCACTTGTCAGATTTTCTAGCTCCCGAGGCTTTGGAAAAGCTACCCTTCATATCTTTAATCATTTAGTCATTGCTAATTCCCTTGTAAGTGTCAAGTTACACTCCCAACAGTTTTCTTAGGCCATCCTCCTGGCTGCCTCCTAATCAGGGCCCCAAGGGTTATGGGGCCTGCTGACCTTAAAGCAGTCTTATTGCAACAGTTCTTTCTAGTGTCAAGGAAATTTGTGAAAGACTGAATGGACAAAAAGATTACCGGATTTCCTGACCTGTGCACTCTTCTGTGTTACAGGCTTTTTGTTGGCTTTGAGTTATTCAACAACTCAATAAATTGTAGAAAACCAATAGAAATGCAAAATGTTCTTATCCATAGAAATGCAAATGAATTTTGTCTGGTGTAATGCAATTGGTTATTGTCCCATGGAGATTGACCAGTTTGCATCTATTTGAAAATTCATTCCAGCTTTCATAATTACCTGTGGGAATCTATGTCCTTTGAATTTTCCTTTGAATTGGTTGTACATCTTACAGCTTCTCTCATTAATTAATGAGTTAAATAAAATGTTTGACACGTGTTCCTTTTATATTTGCATGAGAGTCATGATTTCACCTTTAAAAAATTATCCTTTAACACTAGTTTGCCTTTCTATACGCCTAAATAGGCTTCTCTTTTTTCCTGTTTGTCTGAACTGGAAGCATTCAGCTTTGTTCACTATGACATTTTCAATTTAACTTTTTTCTAAAGGAGAAGAATTCAAAACAACAACTATGTTAGCTATAACTTCAACCAATGCTTCCTCCAGCCAGCTCTTCTCAGAATTCTGTTCTCTAGCTTTCCCAAAAGACATATTTGGAAGAAGCAAATTACTTTGACATCAAGTTTTTGGCCTCATCAGATTCTGCAGAAAGAAGTTTCCTGACTTGTCCAGAATATGTCTGATCACCCCCTTGGAGATTGGGGCTCCTTATGCCAGTGGGGCCCTTTCCAAAAGGGAAATTTTATGTAGAAACCATTTGTAGTAGAAACTTTTCATTTCTTCCTCAAGTTTAAAAATGTTAAGAGTGCATTTAAGGGGCAGAGTAGCAGCTGCTTCTTCAAAAATAAATGTTATTAATTAAAAAATTAAGATCAGTTGCACAATCCTTTTTTGTGGGGAGATTCTGAGACAGTCAAGGTAAGATTAGGATTTGCATTCAGCAGGTTGATTATAGGAATAAGACTGGGTAAAATGGAGGACTACCTCAGGGCAAAGTACAAACTGGGCAAATTATTGGGGGTTGGTAGAGAATGGAACTAGAAGTCAGAAGCAAGACTGGTGATTTCCGGTCAATTTCTTGTTTCATACTTTGAATTCAGCAGAAGTTAAACAAAAGTAATTCATGTGCTTTGAAAATGCTTTAAGATTGTCAGGTATAGATACATAAGCTAGTGGTTTAGGGGGAAAACAGGGAAGAACAATTGATTCTAGTCTAGTTAATTCATTAACTCAATGGGCATGATTGTTGATCTTTCTGGGCTTCATTTTCCTTTTTCAAAAATTGGATGGGTTGGACTAGGTGGCCTCCAAAGAGCCTTCTATTTCTGACTTCTTAAATCAGTTGTAGAGGCTGAGAAAAGAAAATGGTCATGATTTTTGGAACTATAAAGGTTAAACAAAGTGAAGTTCTGTTAAACTAGGGATGTCACATCTGGTCTTGCAGGACTAAGAACTTTGGGTCCAAGGGTGGGTATTAGTGACACTTAGAATCATCTAACTTCTCTGGGTTGCCACCTTCTTCCCTGTCAGAAACCAGCCTCCTTTGTCAAGTAGTTTGGCAAATGCCTAAGGGCAGCTTCTTTCCCTTGGATATGACTTGGTGTCCCAAATTCTGCTTCTAAGGATCCTACTTTCTGTTTGTTGCTAGTTAAAGCTCAACTTCCAGACCCCTCCTCCAGACTCAGTTGGTAGAAGCTTATTCTTCAGTGGCCATTGCTATAAAGCATATTTCAGTCAAGCAAAACCTGTCTTCCTAGAGTTAGAGACAGGTTCCCACAGGAAAAAACAAAATCCCTAAGTGGACAGAGTTGAACTGAACTTGTATGAAAAGACGGGTTAAGATGGTGGCCAGGACTGCCGCAGACCTATGACCGGCTGACTTGGGGCTCCTGAGTATTCACTCATTTGCTCCCAATGTTCACAGAAGTTCTGTGAGCATGAATGCCTACAGCCAGTGCGCAATAACTCTTCAGAGGTGGAAAGATAAATGAATGAAATTACAAATATAAAAATGAAAGAACCAACACAAGGCCTTCTGGGAAGTTTTCACTGAGACTAATTGTGGTAATACTTTGCAAACTCCCTCTGCCACCACACAAACTGCCATTTCTCCTTGGTGCTATCTTATCTAATCTCCTGAGTCTCTATTTTCTGCTGCTAGGGTTTTCTTATTTGGTTTTGTTATTTTCAAGATCAGTTTGGCTTGGCTGCAGTATTGTAATCTTCCCATTAGACTGTAATATTATATTGGGGTGAGGAAATGGTACCACCGAATGCAAGCTGGTACAGCCACTCTGGAAAACAGTATGGAGGTTCCCCAAGAAGTTAAAAATAGAGCTATCCTACAACCCAGCAATTACACTATTGGGTATTTACTCCAAAGATACAGATGTAGTGAAAAGAAGGAACCCCAATTTCATTGCAGCAATAGCCAAACTGTGGAAGAAGTTGAGATGTCCTTCAACAGATGAATGGATAAAGAAGATGTGGTTCGTATGTGGAATATTACTCAGTCACCAGAAAGTATAAATACCTACCATTTACATCGACATGGATGGAACTGGAAGGTATTATGCCAAGTGAAATAAGTCAGTCAGAGAAAGACAATTATATGGTTTCACTCATATGTGGAATATAAGGAATAGTGCACAGGATTATAGGGGAAAGGAGGGAAAACTGAATGGGAAGAAATCAGAGAAGGAAAAAAAACATGAGAGACTCTTGATTCTGGGAAGCAAACTGAGGGTTGTGGAAAGGGAGGTGGGTAGGGGGATGGGATAACTGGGTTTAGGCATTAAGGAGAACACATGATATGATGAGCACTGTTACATGCAACTAGTGAATCATTGAACACTACATCAAAAACTAATGATGAACTATATGTTGGCTAATTGAATTTAAATAATAAAAAAGAAATGGTAGCACCATCTATTATCTAATAGATTGCAGCTTGAAATTTTCTCAAAACTCCTTATTTCTTGGGTTTCTGAGTGTGTAAAATATATTGTTTATTATGGCATAATGGAAAAAATGTGGGCTTTTCAATTAGGACAGACCTGCATTTTAATCTTAACACTACCGTTTACTAGTTGGGGGACGTTAGGCATATTACTTCACTTTTCTTTAGGCTCATTTTTCTAAACATGTAGAAAAATAAGCAATTTACCTCAAAAAGTTGTTACTGAAGTTTAAGTGAGATAAACACAGGTGATTTTGCCTAGCATAGTATCTGGCACACACTAGAGACTCATACAAGGCAGCTATTACTCTTTTTTAAAGATTTATTTATTTATTTATTTGGGAATGAGAGCAAGAGAAAGAGAGAGAGAGAGACAGTGCCCGTGCATGCATGAGTTGGGGGAGGGGCAGAGAGAATCTTCAAACAGACTCCCTGCTGAGCACAGAACCCCATGGCGGGGGCTCAGTCTCATCATGACCTGAGCCAAAACCAAGTGTTGGATGCTTAGCAGACTGAGCCACCCAGGTGTCCCAAGGTAGCTAGTATTTTAAAATCTTAATCTATATAGCACTTTCTCTTTTACAAAGCATCCTCTCATACCTTCTCTTACTCATCATACACACATACAGACACAAACAAGTCTCTTAATAGACACTGATGCCCTAACACTCCAGTTCAACTCAGAGTTTATCCTCAGGCACTGATTGTTGACCTTAGACCTAGGCTCGCATGTTTCCCACCCTTCCAGGAGCCAAATGGTTACTTTTTAAGTTCCTTTCCTGGGCTTTTACTTAGCAAGTGCTTAAGCAGATAAGAGGGGTGTTTACATTCTAATAGACTGTTTACTTAGTGTTTCTTAAACCAGAGCTGCATTGGGTAGTTTTCCTGATTTATTTGGAGGAAAGCCTTTGAATTAGGATAATTTATACCTTTTGCTCAATGTTTGGAGATCCTGAAACTATTAGGATATGGCCCACTTAGGAGTGTACCTAAGAGTCTGGCCCAGCTCAGAGGTGCATGGAAGGAGGGATAAGGCCATTTAAAGGCACTTTGCTATTAAATTGTATGTGAAAAACAGAGTTCTTACTTTTCAATTATAAATTGGGTGATTTTTTTTTTTTTTTGTCTATTGGTGTATCCCTAGCATTCAAAATGGTATCTGTCATACAGTAGGCAGTCTATGAATATTTGTTGAATGAATGTAATACTTAAACCACACAAATCCAACAGTACTCCTTCAATATAATCTAGTAGGTCAGGGAAGCTGGTGCAAGATTGGGAAACTTATTATAACTCTAAAGTCTTCCAAGTCCTGTCTCAGGTTGCTTATCACAGTGTCAGTATTGTATCCCAAGGGTCCCTGACTCTCTCAGGCTCAGATCCCTTAATCTGTTCCCTAATTCTCATGATGAGGAGATGTATATTATGAGCACGGTCAATAAACTCTTTGGCCAGATCAACTAGCAAACATAAGTGTGGTGGCCTTTGACAGTTTAGTATGAAAAAGAACCCTAGGCTGTGTCAGGTACCCTGACTGTGTGACCTTGAACAAGTCATCCTATCCATGAGGGCTTCAGTTTCCTCCCTTTTAAAATGAAGGCAAATGGCCACTCTATATACAACAGATAGTTGTTTGGAGGATGTGAAAACCTATAGAAACTCTCTGCCAAAGATTAAAGCCCTACTCTGCCAAAAACTAAATCTGAGATCTCACTATAATCCTGATATAACATGTAGCAATAGCTCTGTGGAATATGCAGCCTGTTTCTAGGCTACTTGGTGGCCTGAATGGTGGGACTGACACACATTGCAGGGGATGAATGCAAATGACTTTCTGCCAGCAACAAGGTTTTCTATTTTTGAATGAAATATTCCTCTCATGAAGTGAGAGCCTCCCCATATGCTCAGCCACCCATGAGTAGCCAAAGACTTCATTGCAAAAATGAATATTCCAGCAAGAATTTTTATCTCCTTATCATTGCTTCATGGATTTCTGGAAACATTCCTATGTCAGCCATGGCTCCAGCAAGTTAGAGGTCTGCTGCTCTTCCCCTTCTTTGTTGTGTGTTTTTGTTTTTCTTCAATATGAAATGGGCTCGGCATTCCATTTTATTCTACTTATCATCTAGAACATTTGTCTTCTCTCCTTCAAACCCTTCTGCCTTCAAACCCTTGCTCAAATTAATCTCTGCAGTCTTTAGTCATTAACAAAGATTTGGGAATCACCTACTTGAGGTAGGCCACGTGGGAGCTAAGACAAATTCCCACCCTTTGAAGAGCATTGGCTATAATTCGGGAGAAGTGAGACAGTCACACAGACTGGCAGAAGGATTCGTAATTGTGAGTGGTATATTCTGAGTGCCAGAGTTTTAAAGGGAAAGTATTCTGGTTGAGAGCACTGTGGGCAGGCAGGATGAGGTGGGGAGGCTTGAGCTGGGCTTTGAAGAATGTGTTGATTTTAAATAGGCAAAGGGGAATGGACATGATATTGGAAAGAAGAAGGGGAGTAACGTTAGCAAAAGGTAAAACAGCAGGAACGTAGACTTTTGTTCCTGGACAATGAGAGTGACAGTTATGCAGAGGCTATATTTTATCAAGGCCTAGCAACAGCATGGCTGGAATGGTAGTTTCAATCTAGCCACATTGGAGGGCCTTGGATGTTAGGATAAAAAGTTTGGTTACTATTAAATAGTAAGGGAAGGGGGAAGTTATTAAGAGTTACTGTACAGAAGAATGACCTGATGGGCCCAGATTTAAGCACATTCATCTAATAATAGTATTTACAGTAGCCTTAGAGTTGGAGTATCCCTGTGTCAGTAGCAGCCAGGCTGATGGGAGAAGAAACTCTGACTTCCAGCTGGTTTATCACTCTGCCACTAGAGGAATCTCACAGTCTCTGCATGTCTAGCTCTATGACGCTGAATTTTGGATTTGTCTGTAGTTGGGAGATAAGTTTGAGAACAGAGTATGGAATATTTGAGCCAGTCAGACTTGGATTTCAAATTCAGACTACTACCTAGTTGCTATATGAATTTGGGCGAGTTATCTAACCTGTCTCTTAAATGCCTCAGTTTCCTCAGCTGTGAAATGTTCATAATACTAACCTCCCACAGAAGTTAATGAGCACAGCTAGCACACAGGAGATAAATATTCAATCAATATTCCTTTCCTTCCTTACCCCCTCCTCTAGTTAGTTGTGTGGCCTTCTCATGTCTTTCTCTGAGGGAAGTTGCCTCATATACAATGAGAGAGCTACTACTTTACTATGCTGGAAGAAAAGTCCTTGCCTATGTTGTAACACATCTGACCCGTCCTCCTTTCTCCTTTCTCTTACGCCACTGGGGGATGAAGTCATTCCATCAACAAACCTTTATTGAGATTCTATTATGTGTTGGGTACTGTTCTTGGTCTAATAGATAAAGCAGTGAACAAAAACAGACAAAATTCTTTGCCCTCATGGAGCTGATAGTCTAGCTGTAGCTTCAGGGGAGTCACACAATAAACAAATGCATGTATAATATGTCAGATGATGATAAGTGCTAGGAAGGAAAACATAGCAAAGGAAGAAGACAGAGAGTGATGGAAATTTGGTCAAGGAAAGGTTCTCTAAGGTGACACCTAAGAAGAGACCTGGAAAAAGTAAGGGAGAAGTCACGTAGCTATCTGGGAGAATAGCATTCCAGGCAGAAGGAAAGACAAATAAAAAGACCCTCAAGTGGGAGCATGCTTTGCAAGTTCAAGGAAGAGCAAAGAGATCAATGTGTCTGGAGCAGAATGCAAGGAGAACAGTAGCAGGAGAGGAACCCAGTATGTGGCCATCACTCACATCATGTGGGGCCAAGGCAGGGACTCTGAAGAAGGTGGGGAGCCATTGGAGGATTTGGAACAGAGGGTTGATAGGCTCTGCCTTAACACGTTAACAGAAAGCCTCTGACTTTCTGTTAGCCTCTGATAGGGTAGAGAATAGAATATAGGGTGACAAGGACAAAAGCAAAAAGCATGGAGACCTTGGAGACAGCTAAAGTAGTAATCTGGTAAGAGAACATGGGAGCTTGAATGATGGTGGTGATAGGGAGGTAGTGAGAAATGGTCAGGTTCTAGGTATATTTTGTTTTGGTTGTTTTAGATTTTTAAGTAACCTCTACTCCCAATGTGGGGTTCAACTCATGACCTCAAGATCAAGAGTCAAGTGCTCTACCAACTGAGCCAGCCAGGCATCCCCTAGGTATATTTTGAAGGCAGCACTTGCAGACAGATTGGATGTGAGGTGTTCAAAGAAGAGAGGATTCAAGGGGCACCTGGGTGGGTCAGTTGGTTAAGCATCCAACTCTTGATTTTGGCTCAGGTCATGGTGTCAAGGTTGCGAGATAAAGCACCCTGTCAGGATCCACACTAGGTGTGGAGCCTGCTTGGGATTTTCTCTCTCCCTCCCACTCTCTCTCTCTCTAAAAAACAGAGGGGGGATTCAAGAATAACTTTCTTGAGCAGTGGGAGGATGGACTCGCATTTGTCGAGATGCACAAGACCAAGGGAAGCACATTTTGGGAGAGAAAGGCTTTGGATTTGGTTATGTTGATTTTAAGATGTCTATTAGATATCCAAGTGAAAAAGGAGAGGAGGAAGTTCGATACATGATACATGAATCAAGCATTCAGGAGAGGATGATGGGACCATAATGGTCTTATCTCAACTTCAAGAATGCAAAAAGAAGGGAGCAGGCAAGGGCAAAGGCAAGGGCAAAGCATGTGGATGCTTTTCTGCATTTTTACATGTTCTTGAGTACTGTTATATAGTTTTCCTCTCATCTCCTTTTGGAGGAAGTCTCTTATAGAACAGGGACTAATATTTACTGTGCATTTAATATGTGCCAGACACTTTGACATATAGCATCCCATTTTAAGCACAGCTATCTCAAAAACATATGTTGTCATTTCCATTTTACAGGTGAGAAAACTGAGGCTCTGCAAGACAGGTAAAAATGATCTGTCCTAAGTCACACAGCTGGTAAGTGAATATGCTGAGATTTAAACCAGAATCCAAGTCCTAAGACCATGTCCCCCCATCCCCCAGCTATCTATCTGCTTATCACCAGGTGGGTCAGAGTCAACTCTGTGATTTATAGGTCAATGATTTGTTCTGTAGATTTTTTAAAGGATTTTATTTATTTATTTGAGAAAGAGAGAGCACAAACAGGGTGGGAGGCAGAGGGAGAAGCAGGTTCTCCGCTGAGCAGGGAGCCCAACACAGGACTGGATCCTGGGACCCCGGGATAATGACCCGAGCTGAAGGCAGATGCTTAACGGACTGAGCCACCTAGACAACCCTCTGTAGATTAACCAGAACGAAGAGGTATTTAATAACAGCCCTTGGCCAACACCTTATCATATTTTGCCAGAAGTTGTCAACTTGTTTTGAATGTCTATTATTCAGGCATTGACAACTACATTATTTTAATATTAGGCCCAGACAACCAAAATTAGGAAGGTAAACTTGATGGGACAAAAAGCCTTTGAAGTACTACAAGCCAATTATATTTGAATTCATGGGTTATTTACTTTTCTAGGTTATCCACAACTCCAACAGTAGTACAAAAAAAGAGGATAATTGCACAGTTGTCATTTGGTTCAATTTTCTTTATATCTTTCCATAATGTGTTACACAGTAGGTGCTTCATAAGTGGTACTAGCAGGCATCCCTTGGCCAACTTCCTTTTTTGGATTTCTAGATAATCTAGGTTACTATGGCAGACTTCATGCCCAATTAAGTTGACAAACAATACTGCTGTCTACTATGAGGTGGGTGCTATGCTAGTCACTGGGACTACCGAAGTGGAAAGGGTGTGGTTATTACCATCAGGGAGCTCATAGTTCAGTGATGACAAAAGGTGAAAAAAGAAAAATACAATGTGGTTAATGATATTATTGACATGCTCAGGGTACCATGAAAGCATAAAGGAAAATCTGTTTGGAGTGAGCCGTGGGTCTGCACCAGAGGGAACATGTGATTTGCTTCTTGAGGAAGTTAATCAAATGTCCAAGGTGGGGGCATTCCAGGCAAAGAAACCAGTTTGTGCAAAGACACAGATGTGGGAGAATTGTCAGTGAATTTAATTTTGTGGGAGTATGGGTTCCTTGTGGGATGGTGGCAGATGAAGTTGGAAAGGCAGATTATGGGTCATGATAAGGAGCTGATTTTTATCTCCTAGAATACATGGGGCTAGACAGGTAGGGTAAATGAGTGATAAGGGCAGTAATGGAGACTAGAGGAAGGATATGGGTTGACAGTGTGGCACTTGATTGTTCTAAGGGGTTAGTTCTAGGTGACTGTAGCCATATGGGAATGTGGATCCAGTGTTAGCAGGTTTTCTGATTTTTTTTAGAGAGAGAAAAGCCGGAAATCTGATTTTTTATGTGAAATGTCCTAATTTCTAAATGCTGGTAATTAATTTTTTTAATTCAAAGTTTTAGCCAACACTGCACCAAATACAATCCATCTGTTTGCTGGATGTGGCCTGTAGGCTGTCATTTTGAGACCCACGCTGTAGGGGATGGGGTATTTATGGAAGCATAGAAGCTATCTGAAGTAACATTTCAAAACACTTGTAAAAATTAACCACGTAGGGGCACCTGGGTGGCTCAGTCAGTTAAGCGTCTGCCTTTCACTCAAGTCATGATCCCAGGGTCCCGGGATTAAGTCCCACATCGGGCTCCCTCCTCTGCAGGGAGTCTGCTTCTCTCTCTGCCCCTCATTCCACTTGTGCTCTCTCTCTCTCAAATAAATAAATAAAATTAAAAAAAAATAACCATGTACATTCCTCACCAGTCTGCTCCATTTCAACATACTCATTGCATATGAAGACATGTTCTTCCTCTGGGGAACCAGAGTGAGGTTCTAGGTCAGATGCAACTCGTAGGTCTTCTGAGAGCAATGGTGCAACCCAAGGTCTCAGTCAGGCTGTTAAAAACCTAGTAGAAGAGCGTACGCTGGGATCATTAAGGCCCTCAAGCACCACCACCAGGACATGGCTGTTAAGTTGTTCCCTTTTCACTTTAAGGAAACCAGGGGCAGTCTCTTTGAACTGTGTATACAACCAAATCAACATAGCCAGTGATAACACAGATAAAACATAATATCATAGCTGTTAAAGTGCTACAGTTGGGGAAACTAATGTTTCTGGCCAAAAAGCACAGTGACTTAATCAGAGTGACCGAGCAAATCAGTGGTAAGGTGAGGTCTACTGACTTCTAGTTTAACATTCTAATAATCCTAGGCTGTGAGGGGCACCTAGGTGATTCAGATGGTTAGGCTTTGTCTTGGGCTCAGGTCATGATCCGGGTTCTGGGATCTGGCTCCCGGCTCAGTGAAGGGTCAACTTGTCCCTTTCCCTTTCCACTGCCACTCCCCCTTCTCATGCTGGTGCATGCTCTCTCTCTCTATCTTTCTGTCTCAAGTGGATAAATAAAATCTTTTTAAAAAAAATCCTAGCCTGTGATAATGAAGGTAAATCAGCTTTGTAGTTCCCCCTAGCACATAGAATTCCTAGGGTGCCTAGGTGGCTCAGTCGATTAAGCACCTAGAATTCCCAGATGGAACAGGCAGGACTTGAGATTAGCTTAGCTGGTAAGTGCCCTTTTATATTTTCTTATCTGCATGATGATGATATTCTTTGTAAACTTTATGCTTCATGGGTAAGGGCCAGTGAGGGGACAGATAGATCTTTGTGAAGCACTGAGATCATTCACAAAGTGTCTGGAAGACAAGTTGGCCATGGCTAATATATTTAAGGTTTTATGATCTCTGTAGTTTTTAGACTGGCCTTTCCACCGGGTGCTTTGCTTTTGTTTATTTCTCTGCTTTTGTCTTCTTTTCTATATCTCCCTATTTTTCTTCTTTCCCCTCAGCCTAGGTCTCAGGCCTACCCTTGACAAGTCAATAAAACTGCTAATTATTCATAACATGGGAATAGGAGTACACAGTGACCAAGAAGCATACAGATTTCCCCTGCTATGGTCATTTAGCTCTCTATAATCTCAGACTAGTAACTCTTGTCATTGTGACTCAACTAATCCTTTCCATCCTTCATTTCAGGGTGTATTGTTCTGACATTTGCCTTTTTTGGGTTTTTTTTTTTTGTTTGTTTGTTTTTTGGTTTTTTTTTTTTGTTTTTGCTCTGAACTATTTTCTCATTGGTTCAGCTGTTGAAGATGCTGCAGTTGCAGCAGTGTACATCTGGAACATTTGGCTGACTTGTTGAACTTCCCCCAGGGACTACTCCAGGGAGAGGAGGGGAGGGGTGGAGAGACCAGAACAGTTGCCTGCAAATAGAGATGCCAATATTGCCTGGCTGTTCTGTGGACCACCCTTGTAAAAATGCACCTCACCCGGGCCTCGGTTTCCCCAGTTGTGCATTGAAGGCACATATTCTTCACTCAAAACTCCTGTTGCTGAGGCAGAAGAGAAACTCCACTGGCTGTGGATTATCTCCTACAATACTTGAGGCATTGCGAAGGGACCCACACATATTTATTGAATTTATTAATATATCAAGAAATCTCAGGGCACTGTTCGAACCTGCGTGGGACAACATCACTTCAGTTCCACTTGGCATAGGTGCACTTCTTGGCCTCTTAGATTGAGGCCCCAGATTCACTCTAGGAGTGGGGCTGCTTCAGTCCCATCCCAATCTCACTCCCTTTGGCTCCCAGGCTTCTGGGTCTCCTTTTTCTTTTGGCGCGCCACAGGATTGCAAATACAGCAGGCATGGTTTCATTCCAAACCAAGAACTGTTTTAATTAGTTTAACGTCTGTTAAACTCTTTGAAGATTGAAAGCAACAGATAAGTACTGGATGATCTTATTAACAACTGCAGTTAATTGCAAACATTTCTATTAATTCTAGTTTCTGTTTCCTTTTCTTTGCTCCAGTTTCTTTCCAAGGTTCCCAAATTCTTGTCGGCCTCCCCCCTCCTCGCCTTCTCCTACCTCCCCCCCCACCATAAGGCGCTATAGGGTTAAGTTGGGGCGGAGTCCAGAGATGAACGACAGCGGCGGTCACCAACTGGGACAGGCGCAAGCGGGAAGAACTGGGTGGGGCAGTCAGGCAGAAGCGAACCCACACGCCCCCAAGGCCCCGCCCCATGGCTGGGGGCCCAGGGTGGAATGGCAGGGGGCGGGGCGCCAAGGCTTGGCGGGCCGGTGGTTGGGCGCCCAGGCAGCCTCTTGGGGGATGGGGCGGGGTCGGCCTGGGCCACCTCCCTCATTCTCCCCGCGGGCCGAGCCGCCCCTCTCTCCCGCCCCTCCTCCTCCCTTTCCCACCCCTCGGAGTGGAGCTGCACATGCGGCAGCTCTCTGCTCTGTTCCGCCCAGCCTCCGTTGCTCTGGAACGGGTCCCTGCAGCCCCCAGCCGATGGCAGGGCAGTAGCCGCCTGTCAGGGGTCCTGAACGGCTGAGGCAGACGCTGCGGCTCCAGGGCCTCAGAGAGTGGGTGTCTCCGGAGGCCATGGGCTACCCAGAGGTAGAGCGCAGGGAACCTCTGCCCACGGCAGCGCCGCGGGAGCGGGGGAGCAAGGGCTGCGGCTGTCGCGGGGCCCCTGCCCGGGCGGGCGAAGGGAACAGCTGCCGGCTCTTCCTGGGTTTCTTTGGCCTCTCGCTGGCCCTCCACCTGCTGACGTTATGCTGCTACCTAGAGTTGCGGTCCGAGTTGCGGCGGGAACGGGGAGCCGAGTCCCGCCTTGGCCCCAGCACCCCTGGCACCTCTGGCACCCTGAGCAGCCCCGGTGGCCTTGACCCTGACGGTCCCATCACCCGCCACTTCAGGCAGCCATCACCTCAGCAGCAGCAGCCGCCGCTGGAACCGGGAGAAACCACACTCCCCCCACACTCCCAGGACGGGCACCAGGTGAGTCACCTAGGAGGGGCGGCGGCGGCGGAGGCCCCTTCCCCTTGTGGGCAGGGCGGGGGCCCTCCCCGACAGCGCCCTGGGGAGGATTCTGCCACCTCCAGCCAAGTTGCAGGGCCGGACCAGGGAGGGGGCAGACGAGCCGGGAGAGGTTGCCCCGGGGCAGGTTGTCCTGGTCTAGCTCACCCAGACTCCCTCCGGACCCCTGCACTTGGGAACCCTGGCCGGCGCCCGCCGCCCGCCGCCCCCAGCTACGGGCTGCCTTCGGGGAAAGTTGGCGGCTCTCCCGGCCGCGGAGGTGCGGGTGCTGCCCCTCTGGCGGACTAACGGCAGCAGCTTGGCCCTTCTGCTCCTGGTGAGATTCTCTGCCCGCGGTGCTTGTTTTTTCGTGTCCAGAGCTGATGCCAGCACGAGCAGGCTCTCCTTTGGAGTGGGAGCTGTAAACAGCTGTAATCACTGCTCCACAGTTCAAACAACTTTTAATCGTATTTTCAGCGCGGGTCCTTGTGCGCTGACCAGAAGGTGGGCTTGTTCGCACTTACCTGCAATTTGAGACTGATTGTCCTCCGTGTTCTAGTGAGGATCAGCGCCCCTGTGGAATTCTGGTAGAAATATGCCGTCTTGCTAGACAACTTCTGAGCAGCAATTTAAAAAATCTATGGAAATAAACTCACCCTTTGCATGCCGGTTCTCTTTTTGGGGGGTAGATAGGGTGAGTGTGAAGTCTATTCACTACTGCTAGTTTGAGAACAGGAATCTACTGATGGAATAATTAATTACTCAAGAGTAACCTTTCACGAGCAGTTTTGTTTTGTGTGCTTGTTTTGCAATCTTTATGGTGTTTGTGCCCTTCTTAGCAAACCATTAGCTTTGGTAGTTGTCTTCCACTTGTTCAGCCCTTTATTCAACTAAATTTAGTGAACTTAAAATAAGTATTCTCTTAACTACTATATTTTGTCCTGTGAAATTTAAGAGAGGCAAGCATCCAAGAATCCTTTTGAGGAGGTTAGGAGACTAATAGTGAATTTGTTCCTTTTGGGGAAGAGGGCAAGTTGTGCACATAAGTTTCTTGGAATGAGGGGCCCAGGATTTCTGTATTTACTACCACATTCAGAGTCGTCATTGTGATGCTCTAAACATCATTTGTGCTCTTTGACCACAAAGAGTGTGACAGCTGGCGTCACATTCATGACAAAACTGTAATGTTGGGACTGACATATCTTCATCATTGTGCATTGTAAAGTTACCCTGAGCCGAAAAATGTCTTGCTAGCATACTCCAACTTATATAACAGCTTATCAAAGAAGAGAATCAGTAGACATGCTTCTCATACTTGAAACTTTAAACACTGTAGCTAAATGATAATTAACTAGGATTCTGGCTCCCTTTATCTATCCACCCCCGCCCCCACAATGCCCAGTAGAAATACTTAGCAGCTGAACACTGATATTCTGTGAAAAGATGAAATAATTGAACTTCCTTAGTCAAATGGTAGCCAAAGCTTTTTGGTATTTAGGGTGGACAGACCTATGTTTATAGAGTGAGGATTAGCAGGACAGCTGCACCCTAGGGCTTCTGTGATGGTGTGGGACTCTCAGAGGTCTAGAGTGGCATTTAGTTGCCTGGTGTTTGCATGGCACTTCGAATAGTTCTGTCTAGATTTAAATACAGCTCCCCATTTTCTGTCCTTGTGTTTTAATATTTTGGAGCAGCGGCAACAAGCATACTGGCTCTTTACATTTGCTGGCATCGGTTGGAGTCTCGGATTTTTAGAATTGTGAGGGGCCATGTGAATCCATTTTGTTTGATCCCCTTGGATAGCACAGAGGCCCTGAGGTAGGGGGGAATGATTTGTCCAAGGTCAAATGATTTGACCATACAATGATTTGACCCTACAGCTATGGTCAACGGTAAAAGGGAAGTTGGTCTCTTGATTCCCAGTTCAAGAAAGTTCGTTTGTTCCCCTGTAGCATACATCTCTGGAAGCCTTTTGGGAGAAAGAGGGATGGAGCTCCATAGTACAATTCTTGCAATGTAGAGGGCTCAGATTTGCATCAGTTTCTTTTACTCCACCTGTATTTTAGCCAAAGTTTAACGTGTTTTCCATACTCTTCCTGAAGATGACTTTCAGAAGAATTGAAGTATACTTTAAAGGAATTTTAGCCCAGATTCAAATTATGTTTCTCTTGAGGATATTAGTTTTAGTATACCTCCCATTCCCCCCCACCCCTGCACAAAAAAAAAAAAAAAAAAAAAGGAAAAGTTGATTGGCTATTAGAGTTAAATTGATACTGCTACATCTTGGGTAAAATTTCTAGGGCCCTGGTGCACCCTCTGCTGGCTTTGCAGGGACATTTAATTGCAGTATCTGCTGACAGTCAAGATTCTAAGTTGTGCTGACAGATTCTGATTCATAAACAAGGAAGTAAACAGCCTTGTGGGATTTGGCCACGTAGGTCACATTTTTATATTTTAGTTTTTCAACATGAACAGTTGCTGTTACAGCAACTCTTAGATGGAGAGGAAGAAAGATAAATATATACACCCTTCAGTGGGCAGAACATTCAGGTTTCTCACCAGTTTATTTGCAAGGAGTAAAGACAAACTAATGAAAATAAATTGCAGAAAGATCTCAGACCAAGTGGGCAAAACAGAGGCACTTCATTTTATAAGGTCATACAAACCTATCCATGTTTATGAGAAGATGGGCTCAGTTATGACTCAAGAAAGGGATCTAGAAATCACTGAGGAGGTTCATCTATATCTCTCAATTTAAAAACATTTAAAACAAGATACAGAGGAAGTTAGGGCAGTCGGGATACATAGCAGACATATCAGCCAAGTTCTCCCAGGGGATTGTTAGAAAAGCCTCCCCAGTGGGGACACTGCTAATGAAAAAGAGTGAGAGGGTCCCCTCAGACTTTTTGGAATCATAACAGTATCCTTCAGCTGGAGTAGCTGAGGAGTAACCTGTAGGTTCATCCAGCTACTCACTGAAGAAGACCTAGGGACATCTCACCAACTTCTGAGTCAGACAGTACACAATATGATTGTTATAGTAAAAAATGAAAATCACTATTGATCATTCTGTGAAGAAGTTGGCCCAGTTGTGATTGTGGTCCTCAAAGCCAATAATATGGTAGACATCAGCAGGAAGGATGTTGAAAATGATGACAAAACAAAACCCTTATCTTTTCCACCTAAAAGACCAAAAGTGGATTTGCATCCATAATCATGTAGGAAATTCTGGCACCTGCTTCTCAAGAAAAACCCAACACCTGATAAAAGGCCCTAGAAACTCAAATTGATCAAAAGGATAGAGGGATTTTCTAGTTGTTGTTGTTGTTTTTCCAATCTGGAGAGAGAGAGCAGGATTAAGGGAGGGATATGATCAAAGTCTACAAAACCATGAGACAGATGAATAAGGTTAATATATTGGTATAATTTAACAATGTAGCTCAATAAATAGCCTGCTTTCAGCCAGACACTACGTCAGCTATTAGATCTCTTATAATGGTTGAAAGTTGATTTTGGAAGAGAGGCAAGTAAAAGTAGTATCTCATTCAAATGATTGCCCTAAGAGATCATCCAATCTGGAACTCAAAGATTTAGGAAGTGTTTAGAAAAATATATATGGGTAGATTAATGAGGATTTATTTGGGACCATTGGGGATATTTGGAAAATGTTCCTAATTATTTGAAATGATGACATAGAAATCAACTTTATCTTTCCACAAAACATGTCTTGGTTTAACTAGATAGAACATAAGTGTATACAAATTTTACATTACTTATTAAGGCTGGTTGATCAAGAAAATGACTAGGAGTCATTAAGTCCAAAAACTTTTTTAGGGGAATGGAATCCAGATAAAATACCTTTCTATAGGTTTAAATCTAGAGTTTTCAGTGTGACATTCATGGTTTTTGATCAACTAGCTCCATTATACCTATCCCGTTCTCATTAATTCTACTCCTGCAACCCACCTACCGTATCTTGTCTTAGGATCATTCTCTAGTTGTTATTGCTGTCTTTTGGTTTAATAACTCTTGTGTCTTTATATAGAACTCTTCAGAAATCTGCCTCCTTTTTTGTCTTTTTCCACAGTACCTGACTCAATGCTAGTTATAGTTAAGGTATTTTAATACTTGTTGAGTTAAATATTATGTTGGGCCTTTGGAGATAGTCATGTGAAACAAAGACATTTTCTCTGTATGTAACAAGCCTACTTTCCTCAGGTCTTGCTAATAAGCCTGTGTCAGCTTTGCTTAGGTGAGTAAATTATTCCACTGGCAATGTTTCATTGGTTTCTAGAATTACTAGAAAGTGAAATAGAGAGGAGCCCTAACCACATTATCGTCAAAGTGGTGCAGAAAGCTTTCTGTGATATATCATTTGATGTTTTATTTTGTTTTTAATTCTCACCTCTTTCTCTCTTAGATTTTGTGAAAAAATAATTTGTAATTTATCTGTAAATGCCTTATAGGAAAGATCTCCTTATAATAGAGAGCTTCTGAAGCCACTTAATCCCCAAGAACATTACCAAGAAAACCATTTGCCTTGCCTGTTAGGGTGGCCCTCAGAGAGGACCAACTTTACCTATTGTACTTAGTTGTTCATTTTTTTCTTTATTTCACCCACCTTTATATTGAAGTATTGCATAATTACAGAAAGGGTGACAAATCATATAGTTTGATGAATTATTACACAGTGAACACACTGATATTACCAAAACCCAGGTCAAGAAATAGAACTATCATTTCACAACCCCCACATTATGCTCCATTCCTATCATTGTACCTTTCCCCTCCAAAGTTAATGACTGTCTTGACTTCTAACATAATAGATTAGTTTTACCTATTTTGAGCCTGATATAAGTAAAATCAAACAATATATATTTTGCAGGGAGTCTGTTTTTTTTTTCTCAACCCTGTGTTATCCATCATGTTGCATAAAACTATAATTTTTTATTTGTATTTTTGTATATTATTCCCATGTTTGAATATACTACAGTTTATTCATTTGACTGATAATATTTGGATTGTCCCTTGTTTGGGTTATTATAAATAATGATGTTATGAATATTATCATACATACCTTTTGTTTATATATACTTGAATTTCTTTTGAGTGTATACCTAGCATTAGAATTTTTGGGATGTAGGGAATACATATTTTCAAATTTATTGATAATGATAGTTTTTCTAAGTGATTATACCAATTTAAATTCCACCAGCAGTATATGAGAATTCTAGTTGTTCCACATTCTTGTTAACACTTGTTTTATCACTCTTTTAAATTATAGCTATTCTGGTAGATGGGTTTATAATACTATCTTATTGTAATTTTAATTGCCATTTCTCAGAATCTGATTAATGAAGTTCTACTCTTTTTCATATGTTTATTATCCATTTGGATAGCTGCTTCTATGAAGTACCTGTACAAGTATTTTGCTCATTTTTAAAAATTGGATTATTTGTCCTTTTCTTGTAAATTTGTAGGAATTCTTTATATACTCTGGCTATGAACCATTTTTGTATTTTTTATCCTGCAAGCCCTTCCCAAATCTCTTCATAGCATTCTTTGAGGAACAGATATTTTAAATTTTAATGCATCTATAGTTTTTCATTATTTTCCTTTATGACTAGTGTTTTTTATATTTCCTTTAAGTAGTATTTTCCTACCTTGAGGTCATGTAGATATTCTATGTTATCTTCTAGGAGCTTTATATTTTTGACATTCACATTTAGATCAACAGTCCATCTGGAATTGATTTATGTGTATAGTGAGATATCAGGGGCCAAGCTTTGTTTTCCATATAGACATTCTACTGACCCAGGCCATTTATTATAAGGAATGTCTTTTTCTTCACTTCTTTATAGTGTCATCTTTGTCATAAATTCTCTGTGTATGTGCAAGATTGATTCTGAACTGTTTGTTGTGTTCTATTAGTCTATTTGTCATTGTAACACTACCATAGCCATCATTACTGGACTTTATAATAAGCTCTTGATATCTGGTAAAGCAAGTCCTTCAACTTTGTTTCTCTTCTTTAAAAGTATCCTGGATGTTCTTGGCCCTTGGCATTTCTCTATATATTTTAGAACCAGCTTATCATATTCCACAAAAAAGAGTAATTTTAAAGGGAATGATGTCAGCAAGATGGTAGATTAGGAAGTCCTGAACCCTTCTCCCTGCCCCCAACACACTCATTTAGCAGTGATTCAAGGAAAAACTCCCTTTGTGAGAAATTAAGGGACTAACTGAAAGGCTCCTATACCTGGGGTGAATATAAAACCAGACTTACTGATGCCAGCAGGGAGATTTGGGACACCCTCTCACCAGAGTACCTGCTACCAGCTCAGGGGCCATATGATGAAGAGAGACCCCCCCCCCCCCCAGCTTCTAGCTTCTCCCAGGGGAGGGAAGGAGTTCTTACAGCACTCCCAAGTTTTCAGAGGACTGACTTCTGTCTTGTCAGTCTTGAAACTCTGAAGGGCCTGCCTAGGAGAAAATAGACAGTGTCTTGGGCTAGTAGATATCATAGATCATCCCTCCTGCTGAGCACAGAGCAAGAAAACAAAAAAACCCCAACTCTCAATATTTCCTTGGAGAAGAAAAGTTTATCTGTGCATCTGGTGCTCCAACTTCTCCAGGGCTGCCCAAAGAACTGGCATCTGACTTGTCAGTCCAGGAGTGCAAGGATCTGGCACAGTCTAGTTATGGAGGTGAACAGAAATGATGGCTAGGACTGATAGATGCCATAGTTCCTCCCACCCTGCTCATCAGAGTGTGTAGATAAAACATTTTTAGCGTTTAGCTTACTTCTGGAGATGGAAGAGATGATTTGTGGTTTCAGTGCCACAACTTCTCCAGGGCTGCCCAAAGATCTGGCATCTGTATTGCCAGTTTGGATCTCTGATGGGTCTGGCATAGTCTAGCTATCTGGGGAAGAATGGAGATGGCAGTTTGGACTGGTAAATGGATAGCCACTCTACTCTGTACAGAGTAAAGAGAAAAAGCCACTGCTGCTTGCTTCTCTTTGGGGAGGGAACCAGGTAACCAGAATCTCTGATTGGTGAAGTTCTTTTATACAAGACCAATCCACAGAGCTTAGGAGAGATGTTTTCTTTGTGTAATGTGTAGACACCAACACGGAGAGTCAATGAAAATGAAAAATCAAGGATGCCTGGGTGGCTCAGTTATTGGGTGGCTGCCTCCAGCTCAGGTCATGATCCTGGGGTCCTAGGATCAAGCCCCATATCAGACTCCCACTCAGCGGGAAGCCTGCTTCTCTCTCTCCCACTCCAGCTGCTTGTGTTCCCTCTCTCTCACTGTCAAATAAATAAATAAAATCTTTAAAAAAAAGAAAATGAAAAATCAGCAAAGATGTTCCACACAAAGGAAATATATGTCCAGATACTGACCCTAATGAAAGACTTATGAAATATATTTGAAAAGATTAAAAAATGACTGTTATAAAGATGTTCACCTCAATATCAAGGGAACAGTGCATAAATACAGAATTCTAACAAAGAGGAAATAAAACCGAACAGAAAATATGGAGTTATAAAACACAATAATCATGAGCAGGATTCAACAGCAGATTAGTTAAAGCAGAAGAATCAGTGAACTAAGATTGGTCTTTGGAAATAATTCAGTGGAGCAAAAAGAAAAATAAAAGAAAAATAGTGAGAAAGCTTAAACTATGGGACACCATTAAGCAGAGCATTATAGGCATTAGGGAAATCCCAGAAAGAGAAGAGAGGAGAAAAGACCAGAAAGCTTATTCAAAGAAATAATGGCCGAAAACTTCCCAAATCTGGGAAAGAAAATGAACAACCAAATTCAAGAATCCCAAAGATTAGTAAATAAATAAACCCAGAGAAAGCCATACCAAGACACATTATGCTCGAGTTGTTAAAAATAAAAAACAAAATTTCGAAAGCATCAAAAGAAAACCAACTTATCATAAACAAGGTAACTCCCCCTAGGACTATTATCAGGAAATGATTTAGCAGAAATCTTGCAGACTCAAGGGAGTGGGATAATATATCCGAAGTGCTGGAGGTGGGGGGAACCCTGCCAACCGAGAATACAATACCTGCCAAAACTGTCCTCAAAAATAACAGATACAGGCACCTAGGTGGCTCAGTGGGTTAAGCCTCTGCTTTTGGCTCTGGTCATGGTCTCTGGGTCCTGGGATTGAGCCCTGCATCAGCTCTCTGCTCAGCAGGGAGCCTGCTTCCTCCTCTCTCTGCCTGCCTCTCTGCCTACTTGTGATCTCTCTGTCAAATAAATAAAATCTTTTAAAAAATAACAGATATGGACATTCCTAGACAAATAAAAGCTGAGGAAATTTATCATCACTTAGACCTGACTTACATGAAATGCTACAGGGAGTTTATTAACTTGAAAGGATACTAAAGAGCTCTGTGATAGCATAAAAAAGTATGAAAGTTATTGGTAAAACTAAATATATAGACATATACAGAATACTGTATTACTGCAGTGGTTGAAGATAAGTCACTTTTATTTCTAGTATAAAAGTTAAATGGCAAAAGTATTAAAAATAACCATTAAAAGATACACAATATGAAAAAACATAGATAGGTATAGGATGTGACAAAAATAATAATGTATGAGAAATGTTCGCTTGTAGAGTTTTTGTATGCAATTGAACTTAAGTTATCAGCTTAAAATAAATTTATAAAAAAATTAGAGCATACTAATACAAAAAACAAAGGAAGATAGCAAGAGAGACAATAAAGACAAAAGAATCTCAAGACTAATGGGAAACAACTAACAAAATGGCAATGGTAAATCCTTCCCTATCAATAATTATTTCAAATGTAAATAGACAAAACTCTTCCAATCGAAGTTATATAATGGCCAAATGGATAAAACCAAGACCCGGTCATGTTTTTCTACAAAAAAAACTCACTTTAGATTCAAGGATACACATAGACTGAACATAAAAGAATAGAAAAATCATGTGGTATTTGTCTTTCTCTGACTGGCTTATTTCGCTTAGTGTAATACTCTCTAGCTCCATCCTTGTCATTGTAAATGATTGCAGTCATAGAATTTAAGAAACAAAACAAATGAACAAAGAGGAAAAAAAGTAAACCAAGAAACAAATTCTTAATTATAGAGAACAAACTGATGGCTACCAGAAGGGAAGTAGGTATGGGTGGGTTAAATAGGTAATAAGGATTAAGGAGTGCACTTGTGGTGAGCACTGCGTGATGTATGGAATTGTTGAATCACTATATTGTATACCTTAATACTACTCTGTATGTTAACTTAAAGAATAAACTTAAAAATTAAAAAAAATCTAGTCCATGCAAGTGATAAACAGAAGAGAGCAGAATTGGCTGTACTTCAGACAAAATAAACTTTTAAAACTATCGGATGAGGCAAAGAAGGATATTATATAATGATAAAATGGTCCATTCAGCAGGATGATATAACAGTTGTATATGCACTACCATCAGAAAACCTAAACATATAACACAAATATTGACAGAACCAAAAGGGGGAATAGACAGCAATATAATAATAGTAGAAAACATCAATGCGGGGCACCTGGGTGGCTCAGTCATTAAGCGTCTGCCTTTCGCTCAGGTCATGATCTCAGGGTTCTGGGATTGAGCTCTGCATCAGGCTCCCTGCTTGGCGGGAGGCCTGCTTCTCCCTCTCCCACTCCCCCTGTTTGTGTTCCCTCTCTTACTGTTTCTGTCAAATAAATAAATAAAATCTTGAAAAAAAAAACAATGCTTTAGTTTCAGTAATGGATAGAAGATCTAGACAGAAGAACAGTAAGGAGACAGAGGACTTCAACAACCGTAGAGACCAAATGGACCTAACATACCTGCAGAAAATTCTGTGCTACAGCATAATACATATTTTCACAAGCACATGTTCTAGAAAAGATAACATATCAGGTCACAAAACAAGTCTTAATAAATTTAAGAAGATTAAAATCATGCTGTGTATCTATTCTGAACAGAATAGAATGAAACTAGAAATCAGTAGCAGAAAGAAAACTGGAATATTCACAAATATGTGGAAATTAAACAGCAGACTCTTAACCATTGGGTCAAAGAAGAAATCAAAAGAAATGAGAAAATATCTCAAGAAAAAACAAAACACAGGGGCACCTGGGTGGCTCAGTGGGTTAAAGCCTCTGCCTTCAGCTCAGGTCATGATCCCAGGGTCCTGGGATCAAGCCCCACATTGGGCTCTCTGCTCATTGGGGGGCCTGCTTCCTCCTCTCTCTCTCTCTGCCTACTTGTGATCTCTGTCTGTCAAATAAATAAAATCTTAAAAAAAAAAAACAACCTACCAAAACTTAAGGGATGCAGCAAAAGTAGTATTAAGAGGGAAGTTAATAACAATAAATGCCTACATTAAAAAAGAGGGAAGATCTGAAATAAATGAGATAACTTTAGCAAGCTAGGAAAAACCAATCCACAGTTGAAAGAAAGAAGGAAATAAGGATTAGAGCAGAAATAAGCAAAATAGAAGATAGAAAAATTGACAAACTTAAGAGTTTTTTCAAATGATAAGTGACAGCCCCTAGCTAGACTAAATTCAAACAACAACAAAGCCCTCAAAATCAGAAATGAAAGAACATTACAACTGATGGCACAGAAATAAAAAAAGGATCCTAAGAGACTACAATGAACAATTATATGCCAAAAATGGGGTAATCTAGAAGAAATGATAAATTCCTAGAAACATGCAACCTACTAAGACTAAATCATGAAGAATTAGAAAGTCTGAACATACCAGTACCTCATGTGGAGATTGAATCAGTAATCAAAATGGTCACAAGGAAAACACCAGGACCTGGTGGCTCCACTTATGAATTCTACCAAACATTGAGGGAAATACCAGGCTTTCTCAAACTCCTCCAAAAAACTGAAGAGCAGGATCACTTCTAAAGTTATTTTATGAGATTAACATTACCCTAATACCAAAGCAAGACAAAGACAACAGAAGGAAAGAAAACTACAGACCAATATCCCAATGACTATAAAATACAAAAATCTTCAGCAGAATACTAGCAAACTGAATCCAACAGCACATCGAAAGGATCATACATGGGATGCCTGCGTGGCTCAGTTAAGTGTCTCCTTTCAGCTCAGGTCATGATCCCATAGTCCTGGGATCAAGTCCCACATCAGGGTCCCTGCTCAGCAGGGAGTCTGCTTCTGCCGCTGCTTGCTGTTCTCCCTGCTTGTGCTCTGTGGCTTGCTCTCTAACAAATAAGTAAATAAAATCTTTAAAAAAAAAAAGGTTCATACACCATGACCAAGTGGGACTTATTCCTGGGATGTAGGGATGATTCAACATACAAAAACCAGTTAATGTGATACAACGCATTAACAATAAAAGATACAAATCACATTATCTCAATAGATGCATAAAAATCATTTGACAAAATTTATACTTTTATTATAAAAACTCTCAACAAACTAGAAATAAGAGTAAAATACCTCAAAATAAAACAGTATATGAAAAGCCCACATCTAACATCATACTCAACGCTGAAAAACTGAAATGTCTTCCTCTAAGATTTGAAACAAGGCAAGGATGTTCACTCTCACCATTTCTATTCAACATAGTATTAGGAGTCCTAGCTAGAGCAATTAGGCCAGGGAAAAAAAGCCGTCCAATTAGAAGGGAAGAAGTAAAGTTATCTTTGTTTGCAGATGTCATGAGTAAACAAATTCAAAAAAATTGCAGGGTACTGAGTCAACATACAAAATGAGTTGCATTTCTTTTTTTTAAAACTCTTTGTCAGAAGAGTCCACCTACAAGCAGGGGGAGTGGCAGGCAGAGGGAGAAACGGGCTCCCCACTTAGCAGGGAGCCCAATGTGGGACTCAGTCCCAGGACCCTGGGATCATGACCTGGGCCAAAGGCAGAGGCTTTACCAACTGAGTTGCCCAGCATCCTTCAGTTGTATTTCTATACACTAAAAATGAACTATCTGAAAAGGAAGTAAAACAATCCCATTTACAATAGCACTGGAAAGAATATAACATTTAGGAATAAACTAAGGAGGCAAAAGATGTCTATACTGAAAACTACAAGGCATTGATAAATTTAAAAAGAAACACAAAAAAATGGAAGCACATCCCATGTTTTTGGATTGGAAGACTAAATATTGTTTAAATGTCCATACCACAAAAAACAATCTACTGATTCAATGAAATCCCTATTAATAGTGTAATGGTATTTTCCACAGAACCAGAATAAACCTAAAATATGTGCAGAATAAAAGACCACAAATATCCAGTTTAAGGAAGAACAAAACTGGAGGCATCACATGTCCTGTTATCAAATGATATTACAAAGCTTTAATCGTCAAAACAATATGGTGTTAAAACACAAATGTTGGTGAGAATGTGGAGAAAAAGGAGCACGTGTGCCCTGTTGGTGGGAATGCAAACTGGTGTGGCCACTTGAAAATAGTATGGAGGTTCCTCCAAAAGTTAAAAATAGACCTATCATCTAGCAATAATACTACTGGGTATTACCCAAAGAATGCAAAAATACTAATTCAGAGGAATACATGCACTCCACCATTTACAGCAGCATTATCTACAATAGCCAAATTATGGAAAGAGCCCAAATATCCATTGACTGAAGAATGGATAAAGAGGATGTGAGATATTTACTTATATATATAATGGCATAGTACTCAGCCATAAAAAGAATGCAATCTTTCCACTTGCAACAACATGGATGGAGGTAGAGAGTATTATACTAAGTGAATTCAGTCAAAGAAAGACAAATACCATATGATTCCACTAATATGTGAAATTTAAGAAATAAATGAGCAAAGGGTCAAAAAGAAAGAGACAAACCAAGAAACAGACTCTTAACTGTAGAGAACAAACTGAAGGGTGCTAGAAGGGAGGTAGGTGGGAAGATGGGTTAAATAGGTGATGGGGGTTAAAGAGTGCACTTGTGATGAGCACCAGGTGTTGTATGGCAGTGTTGAATCACTCACTAGCTTTTACACCTGAAGCTATTACACTATATGTTAATGAACTGGAATTTAAATGAAAACATAAAAAATAGAATTAGCGTATGATCCAGTAATTCCACCACTGGGTATTTACCCAAAGAATACAAAAACACTAATTCAGAAAGATATATGCACCCCTATATTTATTGCAGTATTACTTAAAATAGCCAAATGATGAGAGCAACCCTAGTGTCCATTGATAGATGAACAGATAAAGAAGATGCAGTATACACACATACACACACAAACACATAGAATATTACTCAGCCATAAAAAAGAATGAAATCTTGCCATTTGCAACGACATGGATGGATCTAGAGGATATAATGCTAAGTGAAATAGTCAGAGAAAGACAAATACCGTATGATCTCACTCTGGAATTTAAGAAATGAAACAAATAACAAAGAAAAGAGACAAACAAACAGACTCCTGACTACAGAGAACAAATTGATGGTTACAATAGGGGAGATGGGTGGGGAATGAGTGAAATAGGTGAAGGAGATCAAGGGTACATTTGAGTCTTGAGTAATGTATAAAATTATTGAACTATATGGTACACCTGAAACTAATAACACTTAACTATACTGTAATTAAAATATTTTTTTAAAAGTATGGTGTTGGCCTAAAGATAGGCATTTAGGCTAATCAAACAGAATAGAGATCCCAGAAATAAATCTGTCTATATATAGTCAAGTAATCTTTGGAGAGGGTGCCATGAGTATACCATGGGGAAAGGATAGTCTCTTCAACAAATAGTGTTGGGAAAACGGGATGTTCACATGCAAAAGAATGAAATTGGACCCTTATCCATAAAAATCAACTGAAAAGTGATTAAAAAGTAAAGTGTAAGACCCAAAGCTGTAACACTCCTAGAAGATCACATAGGAAATAGCTTCATGAAATTAATCTTGGCAGTGATTCTTGGGTATGACACCAAAAGCATAAGAATAAAAAATTAAGTGGAACTACATCAAATTACAAAGTTTCTGCAGAGTGAATAGTCAACAGAGTAAAAAAGGCAATGTACAGAATGGGAGAAAATATTTGCAAACTATGTATCTGATAAGGGATTAAATCTCTAAATATATGTAAGAAACTCCTATAACTAATAGCAAAAAACAAATTACAGAATTAAAAAACAGGTTAAGGACTTGAATAGACATTTCTCCAAAAAGGACATGTAAATGGTCAGCACATATATGAAAAATGCTCAATATCAATAATTACCTGGGAAATGCAAATCAAAACCACAATGGAATACTACCTCACACCTGCCAGAATGGTTATTATCAGAAAGAAGACAGGGAAAAATTGGAACCTTCTTAGTGTTGTTAAGCATGTAAACTGGTGCAGTCACTATGGAAAACAGGATGGAAGTTTCTCAAAAAATTAAAAATAGAAATACCACATCCAGATTTTGGGTTTTTATCCAAAAGAATTGAAATCAGGATTTTGAAGGGACATTTGTACTACCATGTTCATTGCAGCACTATTTACAATAGCCAAGATGTGGAAACGATCTATCCATCAGTACATAAGTGGATAAAGCAAGTGTGTGCATGTGTTTGTATGATAGAATACAATTCAGTCTTGAAAAAAAGGGAGAATCTGCAATATATGATAACATGGATGAATCTTGAGGAATATGTTAAGTGACATAAGCCAGTCACATAAAGACAAATGCTGCATGATTCCACTTATCTGAGGTTAAAAAAAAAAAAGGAGTGGAATGATGGGTGGGGGTAAATATGGAGTTACTAATCAACAGGCATTAAGTTTCATTTAAGCAAGGTATGTTCTAGAGATGTTCTGTACATCATTATATCTATAATCAACAATGGTATGCTTAAAATTTCATTAAGAGGGTAGATCATATGTTAAGTGTTCTTACTACAATAAAGTAAAATTAAGGAAAAAACTTCTCTGGAGGGGTGCCTGGGTGGCTCAGTCATTAAGTGTCTGCCTTTAGTTCAGGTCATGACCCCAGGGTCCTGGAATTGAGCCCCACATTGGGCTCCTTTCTTGGCGGGAAGCCTGCTTCTCCCTCTCCCATTCCCTCTGCTTGTGTTCCCTCTCTCTATGTGTCTCTGTCAAATAAATATTTTTTATAAATCCTTCTGAGATTTTAATTTTGATTACATTGAATCTAAAAAATCTGTTTAGGGGGAACATATTTTTACAGTATTGAGTCTTCTAATACCTAAATATGGAATATGCCTTCATTTATTTAGGTCCTTAATTTTTCTTCACAATATTTTATAGTTTAATGTGTGGAACTCTTATACAGCTTTCATTATATTTATTCCAAGGTATTTGGTATTTTTTGAAAAAGCCATTTGAAGATTTTATTTATTTATTTGACAGAGACACAGCAAGAGAGGGAACACAAGCAGGGGGAGTGGGAGAGGGAGAAGTGGGCTTCCCACTGAGCAGGGAGCCTGATGCAGGGCT
>NW_019154165.1:2639617-2741456 GCF_002288905.1 Enhydra lutris kenyoni | reverse complement strand
ATATATATATTTTAAAATCTCATTTTTAAGTTGCTTCTGGGTGATGCTTAGAAACATATTTTATATATTGGCTTGGTATCTGGAATCTTGCTGAACTCATTAATCCTAATAAGTTATCTGTAGGCTTTTTTTTTCTGCATACATTATTACATTATTTGTGACAAATGACAAGTTACATTTTTTTCTTTTCCAATATTTGTACTTGAAAATTTTTTCTTACCTTATTGTACAAGTTTGAGCCTTCAGAACAATGTCCAATAGAATTAGTGATAGTAGGCATCCTTATCCTGTTCCCAATCTCAGGGAAAAACTTTTAAAATTTTACCGTTAGGTATGATGTTTTTTTTTTTTTTTTTGTTGTTGTTGTTCTTTTTTAAGTTAGCCTTTATAAATTAAAAAGTCCTTTTTTAGACCCTGGGATCATGACCTGAGTCTAAGGCAGACAACGACTGAACTGCCCAGATGCCCCAAGAGTATTTTTAATCTTAAATGGACATATCACTCTATCCGTGGGTTTCCTGCATTCTTTGAGATACTCATAGGATTTCCCCCCTTTATTCACTTAATGTAGTATTATACTTACCTTGCACTTGTGGAATAACCCATACTTTGTCTCCATGTGTTGTTCATTTTATATATTGCTTGATTTGGTTTGTTAACATTTCATTGAGGGTCCTTGCATCTGTATACATGAGCAAATTAGCATGTAATTTCCCTTTTGTATCAGGTCTGGATAAGGTTATAATGTTCTTATAAGATTAGTTGAAAATGTTTTTAATTTTTTTTTTTTGCCTATAAGAGTTTATGTAATATTAGTAATATTTCTTCCTTGAATGATAGAATTGGTGAAACACCTGGGCCTGGAATTTTGGGAGGGAAAGAAGGGGGGATTTTAAACTCTGGATTTGATAACTTAATAGATATAAGATTTTCAGATTTGGGGAGGGGGCCAAGATGGCAGAAGAGTGGGGGACCCTATTTCAACCAGTCCCCTGAATTGAGCTGGATATCTGCAAACCACTCTGAACACCCATGAAATAAGCCTGAGATGTAAGAAGACATATCACGATCTATACCATTAGAATATCTCTGGCAGCCAGTTTCAAGGTATGAGGTGGGAGTAGAGATTCTGTGAGCAGATATTGGAAGATAAATAGAAGGGAGAGGGAGCCACCATAAACTCTGGTGCTGGGAAGGTGAAATAACACAGGAGTGCAAAAGCATCCCTCACTGGGGACTGGGCACAGACTCACAGACCACTAGCCCCAAGGAAATTAGTTCAGGGCAGCCCCCTGACTGAATCCTGGAGCTGTGGGGGTGCATAGATGACCTGGGGGCACCTGGCAGTTTTAGAAGCACAAAGGGCAGAGACATGCCTGGACCTGGAAGCAAGACCTGGGAGTGCTACTGTGGGGTGCACAACCCAGGATGCTGCAGTTTTTAGCAGCACAAAAATGGAGTCAGTGTGGCCTGGAGGGCTTTCTAGAAGACAGACTGTGACCTCTCTGTTCTGAGACAGAGTATTGGATATGGTCACCTCTGCTCTGACTCTCAGAAGAGATGAAGAGGGCACCTGGGTGGCCTTAGTCATTAAGCGGCTGCCTTTGGCTCAGGTCATGATCCCAGGGTCCTGAGATCGAGCCCTGCATCAGGCTCCCTGCTCAGCGGGAAACCTGCTTCTCCCTCTCGCCCTGCTTGTGTTCCCTCTCTTTCTGTGTCTCTCTCTGTCAAATAAATAAAATCTTCAAAAAATTAAAAAAAAAAACAAAAAAAAAAAAACAAAAAAAGAAGAGATAAAGAAAGCCACCAGAGAACAAAGGCACCACAAAACTGGCTTTCACTGAGCCCATCCCCCTCCCACAGAGGGCAGGTCAATTCTGCCCAAACAGGATTGCCTGAGTAACAGTGTGGCAGGCCCCTCCCCCCCGGAAGACAGGATGAAAGAGCAAGAGGCCAACAACCCTAAGTTCCCTATAAAACAGGTACATCTTGCTTGGGTTGTGCAAACTATTGGAATCTGTATATTCCCTCAACCACCTCTGACCAGAATGACTAAGAGGAGGAACCCCCAACACAGGAAAAATTCAGAGACTATGACCTTTGCCACAGAACTAATGGATATGGACATAAGCAAGATGTCAGAACTAGACTTCAGGGTAACAGTGATGCAGACAATAACTAGGTTGGAGAAAAATATTAATGGCAACATAGATTCTCTAAGGGCAGAAGTGAGAGCTGACCTGGCAGACTTAAAAATGCTATCAGTGAGAATTAATCTAATCGAGATACTCTATCAGCTAGGGTAAATGGGGCAGAAGAACGAATCAGTGATCTAGAAGACAAACTGATAGAAAAGAGGGATCAGGAGGAGGCCTGGAACAAATAGCTTAGAATCTATGAAAACAGAATTAGAGAAAGAAATGATGCCATGAAATGTTCCAATGTCAGAATAATTGGGATCCCTGAGGGGGTGGAGAGAGAGGACTAGAAGATGTAGTTGAGCAAATCCTAGCTGAGAATGTCCCTAATCTAGGAATGAAACAAGTGTTCATGTCCTAGAGGCAGAGAGAACACCCCCCAAGATCAAAGAGGGCAGACTGGCCCCCTGGCATATGTTAGTGAAACTCGCTAATCTTAAAACTGGGGAAAACATCTTAAGGGAAGCTGGGGGAAGAGATTCCTTATGTACAGAGGGAGGAACATTAGAATAATGCCAGGCCTGTCCACAGAAACCTGGCAAGCCAGAAAGGGCTGACCAGACATATTCGGGGTACTAAATGAGAAGAACACGCAGCCAAGAATACTTTATCTGGCAAGGCTGTCATTTAGAATGGATGGAGAGATAAAGAACTTCCAAGAACGGCAAAAGTTGAAAGAATATGTGACCACTAAGCTGGCCCTATAAAAATATTAAAGGGAGTTCTATAAAAGAAGAAAGACCCTAAGAGATATAGAACAGAAATTTACAGTCCATAGAAACAAGGACCTCACAGGCAACAGAGATGACAAAACATATTTCAGTAATCATCCTCAACATAAACAGCCTAGATGCTCCCATTAAATGGAACAGGGTTGCAGATTGGATAAAAAGACAGGATCCATCCATATGCTATCTACAAGAAACTCATTTTGAACCTAAAGATACATCCAGACTGAAAGTGAAGGAATGGAGAACCATCTTTCATGCCAACGGACGTCAAATAGCTGGGGTCATAATTCTCATATCAGGTAAATTAGATTTTAAGCTAAAGACTGTAGTCAGATACAGAAGGACACTTTATCATTCTTTAAGGGTCTATCCAACAAGAAGATCTAACAGTTGTAAGTATCTATGCCCCCAACATGGGAGCAGCCAACTATGTAAGTCAACTGCTAATCAAAATAAAGTTACATTTTCATAATAATACACTAATTTTTGTAGGGGATTTTAACACTCTCAGCAATAGATCATCTAAGCAGAAAATCAACAAAGAAACGAGTTTTGAATGACACACTGGACCAGATGGACCTCATAGATATATACAGAACATTCCACCCTAAAACAATAGAATATTTATTCTCCTTGAGCACGCATGGAACTTTATCCAGAATAGACCACATTCTGGGTCACAAATCAGGCCTCAACCAATAGAAAAAGATCGAGATTATGCCCTGCATGTTCTCAGACCACGATGCTTTGAAACTGGAACTCAATCACAAGAAAAAGTTTGGAAAAAATTCAAACACTTGGAAGCTAAAAACCATCCTGCAGAAGAATGTTTGGGCCAATGAGGAAATCAAAGAACATAAACAGTTCATGGAAACCAATGAGACATCAGTCCAAAACCTGTGGGATATGGCAAAGGTGGTCCTAAGGGGGAAATACTTAGCCATCCAAGCCTCACTCAAAAAAAAAAAAAAAATAGAAATATCACAATATACAAATTCTCTTTATACCTTAAAGAACTGGAGAATCAACAACAAATTAAGCCTAACCCACACATAAGAAAGGAAATAATTAAGATTAGGGCAGAGATCAATGAATTAGAAGCCAGAGATACAGTAGAACACATCAATGAAATTAGAAGCTGGTTCTTTGAAAGAATAAGATCAATAAACTACTGCCCAGACTAATCCAAAAGAAAAGAGAAAGGACCCAAATAAAATTACAAATGAAAGGCAGGTGGTGATCAGGACTAATACCAATGAAATGGAAACAGTCATCAGAAAATATTATCAAGAGCTAGATGCCAAAAAGGTAGGCAACCTGGAAGAAATGAATGCATTCCTGGAAACCTATAAATTTCCATGGCTGAAACAGGAAGAAACTGACAACCTGAATAGACCAATAAGCGGTAATCAGATTGAAGCAGTGATCAAAAATCTCCCAAAAAACAAGAGCCCAGGACCTTATGGAGTCCCTGGGGAATTCTGTCAACCATTCAAAGAAGAAATAATACCTGTTCTCCTGAAGCTGTTTAAAAACAGAAATAGAAGGAAAACTTCCAGATTCTTTCTATGCGGCCAGCATTACCTTGATCCACAAACCAGGCAAAGACTCCATCAAAAAGGAGAATTTCAGACCAATATCCCTCATGAATATGGACGCCAAGATTTTCAACATGATCCTAGCTAATAGGATCCAACAGTACATTAAAAGGGTTATCCACCATGACCAGGTGGGATTTATCCCTGGGATGCAAGGGTGGTTCAACATTTGCAAGTCAATGAATGGGATAGAACAAATTAATAAGAGAAGAGAGAAGAACCACATGGTCCTCTCAATTAATGCAGAAAAAGCATTTGACAAAATACAGCATCCATTCCTGATTAAAACTCTTCAGAGTATAGGGATAGAGGGAACATTCCTCAATTTCATAAAATCCATCTATGAAAACCCCACTGGAAATATCATTCTCAAAGGGGAAAAGCTGAGAGCCTTTCTCTTGAGATCAGGAACATGACAAGGATGCCCACACTCACCACTGTTGTTCAACATAGTACTAGAAGTCCTAGCAATAGCAATCAGACAACAAAAAGAAATAAAATGTATTCAGATTGGCAAAGAAGAAGTCAAACTCTCTTCACAGATGACATGATACTTTATGTGGAAAACCCAAAAGATTCCACCCCCAAATTACTAGAACTCATACAGCAATCCAGTAATGTGGCAGATTACAAAATCAATGCACAGAAATCAGTTGCTTTCTTTACACTAACAATGAAACTCTAGAAAGGGAAATTAGAGAATTTATCCCATTTACAGTAGCACCAAAAATCACAAGATACCATGGAATAAACCTAACCGAAGAGTTAAAGGATCTATACTCAAGAAACCATAGAACACTTAGGAAAGAAATTGAAGAAGACACAAAAAGAGGGATAAACATTCCATGCTCATGGATTGGAGGAATAAACATTGCTAAAATGTCTGTACTGCCCAGTGCAATCTATACTTTTAATGCCTCCTGATCAAAATACCATTGGTACTTTTCAATGTGCTGGAACAAACAGTCCTAAAATTTGTATGGAACCAGAACAGACCCTGAGTTGCCAAGGAAATGTTGTAAAACAAAAAGCTGGGGGCATCACATTGCCTGATTTCAAGCTATATTACAAACAGTGTGGTACTAGCACAAAAATAGACACATAGACAAATGGAACAGTGTAGAGAGCCCAGATATGGACATTCAACTCTGTGGTCAAATAATCTTCAACAAAGCAGGAAAAAATATCCAGTGGAAGAAAAACATTCTCTTTAATAAATGGTGCTGGGAAAATTGGACAGCTATATACAAAAGAATGAAACTCAACCATTCTCTTACACCATACACAATGATAAACTCAAAATGGATGAAAGGCCTCAATGTGAGACAGGAATCCATCAAGATCCTAGAGAAGAACATAGGCAGTAACCTCTTCGACATCGGCTACAGCAACTTATTTCAACACGTCTCCAAAGGCAAAGGAAAGAAAAGCGAAAATGAACTTTTGGGACTTCATCAAGATCAAAACCTTCTGCACAGCAAAGGAAACAGTCAACAAAACAAGGAGGCAATCCATGGAATGGAAGAAGATATTTGTAAATGACACTACAGATGGCTGATATCCAAGATCTACAAAGAACTTCTCAAACTCAACACCAAAAAAAAAAAAGTCAAAAAAATGGGCAGAAGACATGAACAGACACTTCTCCAATGAAGACATGTGGATGGCTAACAGACACATGAAAAAAGTGTTCATCATCATTAGCCATTAGGAAAATTCAAATCAAAACCACATTGAGATATCACCTTACACCAGTTAGAATGGCAAAAATTAACAAGACAACAAATGTTGGAGAGGATGTGGAGAAAGGGGAACCCTCTTACACTGTTGGTGGGAATGCAAGCCAGTGCAGCCACTTTGGAGGGTGGAGGTTCCTCAAAAAATTAAAAATAGAGCCACCCTAGGACCTGGCAATTGCAGTACTGGGTATTTTCCCCAAAGATACAGATGTAGTGAAAAGAAGGACCATTTGCAGCCCAATGTTCATAGCAGCAGTGTCCACAATAGCCAAACTGTGGAAAGAGCTGAGATGCCCTTCAGCAGACAAATGGATAAAGAAGATGTGGTCCATATATAGTATGGAATATTATTCAGCCATAAGAAAGGATGAATACCCAACTTTTGTATCAACTTGGATGAACTGGAGGAGATTATTCTGAGTGAAATAAGCAGAGAAAATCAGTTATCATATGGTTTCACTTACTTGTAGAACATAAGGAATAGCATGGAGGACATTAGGAGAAGGAAGGGAAAAATGAAGGGGTGAATTGGAGGGGGAGATGAACCACCAAAGACTGTGGACTCCAAGAAACAAACTGAGGGTTTTAGAGTGAAGAGGGTGGGGGGATGTGTTGACCCATGGGTATTAAGGGAACCTTACCCACCATTGCCATCAACATACAGAATGATTTAATCACCGCAAAAATATCCCTTGTGCTACCCCTTATATTCACCTATCTTCTCACTCCCCATGATTTCTTACACTAGCAATAAATCTTTTCTCTATCTCTACAATTTTGTCATTTAGAAAATATAAACATTCATTACAGTGTATAACATTTTGAGATTGCCTTTTTTTCCCTTAGTATAATTAGTATAATGCCCTTGAGATTCACACTGCTTGTTTCATGTATTAGTAGTTTGTATACTATAGTGTGTTTTAATCATTGGCTTCTAATTTATATGATCTATAGTTTTGCCCCCTTTTCATTTGAATATATGGTGTGCACTCTTCTTCTTGGTTAGTCTTACCAGAGATTTATCAAATTTATTAGTTGGTCTACACAATGGATTGCTTGTTTTCTATTTCATTAATTTCTGCTATTTTAACAATTTTCCTATTTCTATTTTTGTTGGCTTTAATTTGCTTATTTAAAAACATATAGTGTATTGAGAAGATGCTTAAATCATTCTTAAATTTAAAAAAAATTTTTTAAATATTTTATTTATTTGAGTGAAAGAGAGAAAGAGTGAGTATACAAACAGAGGGTAGAGTCAGAGAGAGAAAGAGGGAGAGACAGACTCTCCGCTGAGTAGGGAGCCCTATGCAGGGCTGGGTCCAAGGACCCTAGATCATGACCAGAGCCAAAGGCAGACTCTTAACGGACTGACCCACCCACATGCCCCAGACATTCTTCCTTTTTAACATGTGCATTTTAGAGTACAAATTTCCCTCCAGGTGCAGTTCCTGAATGTCACATAAGTTTTGATATGCTATGGTTTCATCACTCAATACAAAGAATATTTTTGGTTTTCCATTGTAGATTCTTCTGTGCTCATTTTAAGTGTAGGTATTGATTTCCAAACATAATATTCTAGTTATCTTTTTGTTACTGATTTTCAGCTTAATTCCATTGTGGTTAGAGAACATCTTTGTATGATTTAAAGTATTTGTTATTAATGGTGACTTTCTGGCCAGCATGCAGTCAGTTTTTATAAATGCCCTGTGTGTCCTTCAAAGAATATATGTCTGGTAGCATAGTGCTATTTATTTACTATATAGGTGAAATTGTGTTCTTCAAATAATTTTTGACCTCTCTCATTTTGTTTACTCATTGTATCAGTTGCTGGGATACTTGTGTGAAAAATCTCTCATGATAATTTTGTATTTATCCATATCTTCTTTAATTTTTTAAATTTTTATTTGTATTTTTAAATTTAAATTCAGTTAGCCAACATATTAGAACATTGTGTTCAGTGATTCATCAGTTGCATATAACACCCAGTGTTCATCACAACACATACCCTCCTTAATGCCTATCACCCAGTTATCCCATTCCCCCACCCACCTCCCCTTCCATAACCCTCAGTTTGTTTCCCAGAGTCAAGATCTCTCATTTTTGTCTCCCTCTCTGATTTCATCCCAGTTTTCCCTCCCTTCCCCATGATCCTCTGCAGCATTTCTTATATTCCACATATGAATGAAACTATATGATAATTATCTTTCTCTGATTGACTTAGTTCATTTAGCATAATATCCTTCAGTTCTATCCATGTTGATGTACATGGTACATATTCATCCTTTCTTATGGCTGAGTAATATTCCATTGTGTATATGAACCACATCTTCTTTATCCATTCATTTGTTGAAGGACATCTTGACTCCTTCCACAATTTGGCTATTGTGGACATTGCTGCTATGAACATTGGGGTGCAGGTGCCCCTTCAAATCACTACATCTGTATCTTTGGGATAAACATCCAGTGGCACAATTGCTAGGTCATTAGGGTAGCTCTCTTTTTAACTTTTTGAGGAACCTCTATACTGTTTTCCAGAGTGGCTATACCAGCTTGCCTTCCCACCAACAGTGTAAGAGGGTTTTCCTTTCTCCACGTCCTCACAACTTTTACTATTCTCTGTCTTGTCAATTTTTGCCATTCTAACTGGTGTAAGGTGGTATCTCATTGTGGTTTTGATTTATATTTGCCTGATGACAAGTGAGGAGGAGCCTTTTTTCATGTGTCTGTTAGCCATTTCTATGTCTTTTTTGGAGAAGTATCTGTTCATGTCTTCTCATTTCTTGATGGGATTATTTGGTTTTTTTGGGCATTGAGTTTGAGAAGTTCTTTATAGATCTTGGATACTGCCTCTTATCTGTAATGTTATTTTCAAATATAGTCTCCCATTCTGTAGGTTGCCTTTTAGTTTTGTTGACCGTTTCCTTTGCTGTGCAGATGCTTTTTATCCCGATGAAGTCCCAAGAGTTCATTTTTACTTTTGTTTCCCTTACCTTTAGAGACATGTCTTGCAAGAAGTTGCTGCAGCCAAAGTTGAAGAGGTTACTGCCTTTGTTCTGTAGGATTTTGATGGATTCTTGTCTCACATTTGTCTTTTATGCATTTTGAGTTTATCTTTGTGTATGGTGTAAGAGAAGGGTCCAGTTTCATTCTTCTGCATGTGGCTGTCAAATTTTCCCTGTACCATTTATTGAAGAGACAGTCTTTTTTCCATTGGCTATTTTTTCCTGCTTTGTCAAAGATTACTTGACCATAGAGTTGTAGGTCCATTTCTGGGGTCTCTATTCTGTTCCATTGATCTATGTGTCTGTATTTGTGCCAGTGCCTTGCTGTCTTGATGATCACAGCTTTGTAATACAGCTTGAAGTCAGGCACCATGATGTCCCCAGATTTGGTTTTCTTTTTGAACATTCCCCTGGTGATTTGGGGTCTTTTCTGGTTCCATAGAAATTTTTGGATTGTTTGTTCCAGCTCTGTGAAAAATGTCAATGGTGTTTTGATAGGAACTGCAGTGAATGTGTAGATTGCTCTGGGCAGCATAGACATTTTAACAATGTTTGTTCTTCCAATCCATGAGCATGAAATGTTTTTCCATTTCTTTGTGTCTTCCTCAATTTCTTTCATAAGTGTTCTGTAGTTTTTAGGGTACAATCTTTTACCTCTTTGGTTTGGCTTATTCCTAGGTATCCTCGGGTTTGGGGGGCAGTTGTAAATGGGATTGATTCCTTAATTTCTTTTTTCAGTCGCATTGTTAGTGTATAGAAATGGAACTGATTTGTGTGCATTGATTTTGTATCCTGCCACATTGCGGAGTTGCTGTATGAGTTCTAGCAATTTTGGGGTGGCACCTTTTGGGTTTTCCACTTAAAGTGTCATGTCATCAGTGAAGACTGAGAGTATGACTTCTTCTTTGCCAGTTTTAATACTTCAGTATTTCTTTTTGTTGTCTGATTGCTGAGGCTGGGATTTCTAGCACTATGTTGAAACATAGTAGCCAAGTGTGGGCATTCCTGTCATGTTCCTGACCTTAGGGGAAAAACTCTCAGTTGTTCACCATTGAGAATGATACTCATTGTGGGCTTTTTTAGATGGCTTTTATGATATTGAGGTATGTTCCCTCAGTCCCTATACTTTGAAGAGTTTTAATCAAGAAAGGATGCTATATTTTGTCAAATGCTTTTCTGTATCAATTGAGAGGATCATATGGTTCTTTTCTTTTATTAATATGATCTATCATGTTCATTGATTTGTGAACCAATCACCACCCTTGTTGAACCACCCTTGCATCCCATGAATAAATCCCACTTCGTTGTGGTGGATTATTCTTTTAATGTACTTTTGGATCCTATAGGCTAGAATACTTGGTGAGTATTTTGTCATCCATGTTCGTCAGGGATATTGGTCTGTAATTCTTTTTGATGGGCTCTTTGTCTGGTTTATTCATGTCATTTAGTTCTTATAGTTTTTGAGTCACATTTTGGGATTATGTTACTTGGTGAATGCAAATTTAGAACTGTTCTATCTTCCTTTTAAATGGAAGGAAACTTTAATTATGAAATGTCCTTTTTATAGTAATGCCTTTTACCTTAACATCTACATTGTTTGATATTAATAGTGCTACTTTGTGTGGATACCTTTTATATGATGTCTTCCATCTTTTAAAATTAAAAGCTTTCCATATGTTTTAAATATATTTTTCATAAACAGACATAGTTTTGTTTTTTAATTTAGCCTATGGAACTGGCACATTTAATCAATTTTAAATTAATGTAACTAAGTATATATTTGGCTCTAAATATACCCTCATACTATTTGTATTCTATTTTTACCCTTTATTCATTATTTTTTCTTTCTTCCCAAGTTTCAGTTTGGGATAATTTCCTTTTACTCTACTAACAATCTTTAACATTCCCTTTAGTGTCCATATGCTACTGATAATTGTTTTTTAGTTTTTGTCTGAAAATATGTCTTTCATATTTTTACTTTTGTCATTTTATCTTTATTTTCTTAAAGATATATTTATTTTTAGAGGCAGAGGGAGGGGCAGAGGGAGAGGGGGAGAGAGAGAGAAAAGAAAGAAGCATACTCCCCCTTGAGTATAGAGCCTGACATGGGGCTTGATCTCATGATCCTGAGATCATGACCTGAGTCATAATCCAGAGTCAAACGTCCAGCTACCTGAGCCACCCATGCCCCCTCACCTTTATTTTTGAAGGACATTTTTTTTACTAGATATGCAATTATAGTTTAGTAATTTTTCTTATAAAATGTTAAAGATACTGTGTCAATGATTAAAGATCTCCATTATTTCTTTTCTTTTAAGATCTTAAATATTTATTTGATAGTGAGAGACACAGTGATAGAGAGAACGCAAGTAGGGGGAGTGGGAGAGGGAGAAGCAGGTTTCTCGCTGAGCAGGAAATCCCCATGTGGAGCTTGATTCCAGGACCCTGGCATCATGATCTGAGCTGAAGGCAGATGCTTAGCAACTGAGCCACCCAGGCACCCCTAAAGCTCTCTATTATTTCTGTTGGGAAATTTTTATATTTGCTTTTCTGAAGGTAATGTTTGTTTTTGACATTTGATTTTGAGGTTTCTCTTTGTCTTTGGGTTTAGTTTTTGGCTTTTAAAATTTTTATTTTAATTCAAATTAGGTAACATACAATGTTATACTAGTTTCAGGTATACAGTGTAGTGATTGCAGAATTTCATACAACACCTAGTGCTTATCACTACAATGCCCTACAGTGCACTTCTTAATCCCTGTCACCTATTTAACCCATCCCCCACACCATCATCCCCTGGTAACTATCAGTTTCTTTATACTTAAGAGTCTGTTTCTTGATTTGTCTTTTTTTCCTTTTTTATGTTTTCCCTTTTAAATTCCACATATGAGTGAAATCATATGGTATTTGTCTTCGACTTATATCACTTAGCATTATACTCTAACTCCATCCATGTCATTGCAAATGGCAGGATATCATTCTTTTTTTAATGTCTGAATAATATTCCATAATATATTGTATGTATATGTATTTTATATGTGCTTTATATACACACACATATATAAATGTGTGTGTGTTATGTGTGTGTGTGTGTGTGTGTGTGTATTCCTTTATACACACTACACACACACACACACACACACACACACACACACATCACTTCTCCTTTATCCATTCATCAATCAGTGGATACTTGGGCTGCTTTCAGAATTTGTTATTGTAAATAATGTTGTGATAAACATAGTAATGCATGTATCCCTTTGAATTAGTGGTTTTTTAGTATTTGGATAAATACGAAATAGTGCAATTGCTGGATTATAGGTAGTTCTACTTTTAAGTTGTTAAGGAACCTCCATAGTGTTTTCCAGAGTGGCTATACCAGTTTGCATTCCCACCAAGAATGCATGAGTGTTCCTATTTCTGCACATCCTCACCAACACCTCTTGTTTGTTGTGTTTTGATTTTAGCCATTCTGATGGGTGTGAGGTGATAACCTCATTGTAGTTTTGATTTGCATCACTCTGATGGTAAGTAATGATAAACAGTTTTTCATTTCTCTGTTGGCCATCTGTATGTTCACGTTTTATGCCCATTTTTAAATTGGATCATTAGTTTTCTTTTTTCTTTTTGGTGTTGAATTGTATAAATTCTTTATGTATTTTTGATACTATCTCTTCACCAGATATGTTATGTGCAAATATCTTCTTCCATTCCATAGGTTGCCTTTAGTTTTGCTGATTGTTTTCTTCACTGTGCAGAAACTTTTTATTTTGAATAGTCCCCATAGTTTATTTTTGCTTTTGTTTCCCTTGCCCCAGGAGACATATCTACAAAGGAGTTCCTACAGCCAAAGTCAAAGAAGTTACTGCCTGTTCTCTTCTAGCATTTTCATGGTTTGGGTCTCACATTTAGTTCTTTAATCCATTTTGAATCTGTTTTTGTGTATGGTGTAAGAACGTGGTCCAGTTTCATTCTTTTGCATGTTGTTGTCCAGTTTTCCAACACTCTTTGTTGACAAGACTGTCTTTTTCCCATTGGATATTATTTCTACTTTATCAAAGATTAATTGACCATATAATTGTGAGTTTACTTCTGGGTTTTCTTTTCTTAAGATTTTACTTACTTATTTGACATCTGGTCCTGGAGTTTTGTTTGCTGGTTGTTGTTGTTGTTGTTGTTGTTGTTGTTGTTTGGTTTTTGGGTTTTGTTGTTGTTGTTACTGATACGATTTCTTTGCTGGTTATCAATCTGTTTTAATTTTCTTTTTCTTCCTACTTCAGCTTTGGTAGGGTATATGTTTCTAGGAATTTATCCATTTCCTCTATGTTGTCCAATTTATTGGCCTATAGTTTTTCATAATGTTCTCTTATAATTGTGTTTCTTTGGTGTGGTTGTTATTTCTCTTTTGTTCCCATGTTTATTTGGTTCCTTTCTCTTTTTTTTCTTGATATGTCTGTCTAGAGATTTACCACCAGTTTTTAAAATTTTTTTTTTCAATGAACCAAGTCCTTATCTGGTTTTTGGTTTTTGTTGTTGTTATTGTGTTTTTGTTTTGTTTTGTTTTGTTTTTAGTTTCCAATTTTATTTATGCTCTAATCATTATTATTTTCTTTTTTCTGCTGGCTTTAGGCTTCATTTGTTGTTGTTTTTCTAGCTCCTTTAGGTGTAAAATTAGGTTGTTTGAGATTTTTCTTGCTTCTTGAGGTAGGCCTGTATTACTACAAACTTACCTCTTAGAACCACTTTCACTGCATCCCAAAGGTTTTTGAACCATTTTGTTTTTATTTGCATTTGTATCTATGTACTTTTTTTTGAGAGTGAGAGAGAGCAAGAGCATGAGTTGGGAGGGCAGGGGCAGAGGGAGAGGGAGAAAGAGAATCTTAAACAAGCTCCATGTGCAGAACAGAGCCCAACATACAGCTTGATCTCACAACCCTGAGATCATGACCTGAGCCAAAATCAAGAGTTGGTTGCTTAACTGACTGAGCCACCCAGGCATCCCTCTATGTACTGTATTACTTTTTTTTTAAAATTTCCTGGTTGACCCATTCACTCTTTAGTAGCATGTTATCTAACCTCCATTTATTTGGGGTCTTCCCAGATTTTTTCTTGTGTTTGACTTCTAGTATCATAACATTGTGGTCAGAAGACATGTATCTTCTTGAATTTGTTGAGGTTTGTTCTGTGACCTAATACATAATTTATTCTGGAGACTGTCCATGTGCACTTGAAAAGAGGGTGTATTCTGCTGTTTTAGGATGGAATATTCTGAATATATCTATTAAGTCCATCTGGTCCAGTGTATCATCCAAAACCACTGTTTCCTTGTTTATTTTTTGTGTTGATGATCTGTCCATTGGTGTCAGAAGGGTGTTAAAGTCCCCTATTATTATTGTATTATCATTTAGGTTTTTTATTATTAACTGTTTTATGTTTTGGGGTGTTCCTATGTTGGGTGCATAAATATCTACAATTATTATATCTTCTTGTCTGATTGTCTCCTTTATTACTATATAGTGCCCTTCTTTGATTTTTATTTCAGTCTTTGTTTTAAAGTCTCTTTTGTTTGGAAAAAAAGTATTGCTACACTTGGTTTCTTTTGACATCCTTTGGCGTGACATTCTTTGTCCCTTCACTTTCAGTCTGCAGGTGTCTTTAGGTCTAAAATTAGTCTCTTATTGGCAGCATAGACATGTGTTTTTTCATTCATTCTGTCAACCTATATGTTTTGACTGCAGCATTTAGGTCATTTATAAATAATTACTGATAGATACGTATTTATTGGCATTTTTATTATTTGTTTTGTTGTTTCAAAAGGTTTTCTTTGGTCCTTCCCTGCCTTTTTTTTCTCTCATGGTTTGCCAGTATCCTTTAGTAATATATATGCATTTCCTTCTATTTATTATTTGCATATTTTTAGTATTTTTTGATATATGTTTACCATTAGGTTTGTATATAACCTTTTCTGCATATGGCAAGCTATATTTAGTTCATGGTCGTTTAAGCTTGAACCCACTCTTTACTCTTTCCCTCCCCAAATTTAGATGTATGTTGTCATATTTAAACCCTTTATTTTATGAGATCCTTAACTTTTTTTTACAGAAATATTCCTTTTTACTGCTTTTATGTTTTCTACTTTCATACTGTCACTTTTGGAATTTGCACTCAAGGAGTCCCCTTTAATATTTAATTTTTAAAATTTAATATTTCTTACAGGTCTGGTTTGTGGTCATGAACTCCTTTAGGTTTTTGTTTGTTTGTTTGTTTTTGTCTGGAATACTCTTTATCTTTCCTTGTATTCTGAATGCTAGGCTGCTAGGCTTGCTGGATTGAGTATTCTTGCGTGCAGATTTTTTTTTCTCATCCGGTACTTCAAATACGTCATGCTACTCCCTTCTGACTTGTAAATTTCTGCTGAAAAGTCCCCTGTAGCCTTATGGGGTATCCCTGGTATGTTACTGCCTTCATTTGCCTTGCTGCTTTAAAATGTTTTGCCTTATCACTATGTTTTATCAATTTAATTTCAATGTGTCATGGTGTGGATCTGGTTTTGTTTATTTTGGTGGATGCTTTCTGTGCCTCTTGGATCTGGATATGAGTTTCCTTCCCCAGATTAGGGAAGTTTTCAGCTATTATTTCTTGAACAAAATTTCTATCTCCTTTTCTCAGTCTTCTTCTTTTGGGACTCCTAAATATAAATGTTATTACATTTGATGGAGTCACTGAGTTCTCTAAGTCTATTCTTGTTTTTCTTTTTCTTTTTTTTTTTTTTTAAAGATTTTATTTATTTATTTGACACACAGAGAGAGATCACAAGTAGGCAGAGAGGCAGGCAGAGAGAGAGGAAGAAGCAGGCTCCCTGCTGAGCAGAGAGCCCGATGCGGGGCTCGATCCCAGGACCCTGGGATCATGACCCGAGCCGAAGGCAGAGGCTTTAACCCACTGAGCCACCCAGGCGCCCCTATTCTTGTTTTTCATAATTGTTTTTTTTCTCTTTGGTCAGCTTGAATGCTTTCCATTACTTTGACTTTTAGGTTATTAATTTGTTTCTCTGCTTATTCCAGCCTGCTGTTCATTCTGTCAAGTGTGTTTCTAATTTCATTTATTGAGCCCCTTATTTCTGGTATGTTAAAGGTCTTATCTCTGTGTTTGGGGTCTCAGTCATGTCTTCCACTCTTCTCTCAAGTGAAGTGAGTATCCTTATGATCATTACTTTAAATTTTCTCTCAGGCATATTACTTACATCTCTGGCCATGGCCTTGTCCTGTTCTTTCATTGGGGGTAAATCACTCTGTCTTCTCATTTTGTCTAATTATCTCTGCCTTTTTAAAAATATGTTAGGAACATCAGCTATTTTTCCTGTTTTTGCAGGTAATGGCCTTATGAAGAATGAGTCCTATGCTGCCCTGCCATATAGTGTCCCCTCTTCCACAGGGCCTGGTGCTCCCTGGAGTGTCTACAATGTGTGCTACATGTGCTCTTCTCTTTTTTTCTGGCCACTTTATCCTTCAGGCCAGTTGTCTCAAGGCTCTTTTTGTATGTTATGAGCAGTGTTTTGTCCCTTGGCTGAATGTGGTGCATTTTAATTTAGGTGTGCTCTGGTCAGTTTTTGAAATGAGACCTGTTGCCAGTGCCGCTGGAACCAAGACTCTGCAAAACTCCTGTATTAGGAGACTTGTTGTGGAAAGGGGTTTGGGCCAGCCTTCTGGGGGAGACGGCCTGCCATGCTGGCACTGAGGTAAGTGTGACTGGAAAGGGCGATTCCACTGGAGCATGAGGAGCAGAGGCTTGGTGTCCACAAATTAGGTAACGAGTGTTGGCAGTGCACTGGTTCTTGCAGATGGCCCTGTGCTTATGCTCAGAGGTGGGGTGGAGATATGACACCTGCCACTTCCTTAGTTCCTAGAGGGATCTCTCCCTGAATGCTGCCTCTCTGTGACACAGTCTGAGATGAGTGAATAACTGCCCCCACTATGTACTCTTAAATCACCTTTTCCACACTGTATGTCTGTGGGTCATTTGCTAAGAGAGTTTGATGCCCTCCAGGCTCTATCCCAGCCAAGCCTCCTGACTTAAATCTCCAAGCTTTCAGCCTTGCTGGTTGCAAGAACTCATGAAAATTGTCCCCTCTTACTTTCTAAGCCAATTGCTTTGGGGATTTTCCCCATATTCTCTCCTGTGTACTAGTCTGTCTCTCACCCTTTTCTGTGATTACAGCTCCCTCCCTATCACAGTGGGCACTATCCGTTTGTCTTTCAACCACATCTCCACAGCTTCTACCTTCTTCATTGTGGCCTGTTCTCTACCTTTAGTTGTGGAATTTGTCCTACCAGTCTTCAGTTCAATTCCTGGAGTATTTAGGATGATTTGATAATTACCTGGTAGTATTCATCAGACAAGGTGACCCTAGGGTCTTCCAACTCTGCTGCTAATTTTCCAAATGAAAAACTTTATTTTTGTCTCTTAGTCATTTTTCCATGATGTTTAGGTGTGATTTTCTTTATAGTTATATTCACTGGGGTTCACATATTCAAGTACTTGAATCTGTGGCTTGACTTTTTTTGTCGTTTTCAAATATTCCCAGCTATTACCTCTCTAAATGTTATTCCTGCTTATCTCTCTAAGATTCATTTACAATGTGTCCCTTGTATATCTCTTGTGCACTTTATATTTTGTCCTTTTTCTCTGTGTTACATCCTGGTTATTTTCTTCTGACCTATCATTCAATTCATTGATTCTCTCTTTGGAATGTCTAATCTATTAAACTCACCCACTTTTATTTTTTAATTTAAATTCAATTTAATGAACATATACTGTATTATTAGTTTCAGAGTTAGAATTTACTGATCCATCACTTGCATACAACACCCGTTGCTCATTATTTCAGGTGCCCTCTTTAATGCCCATCACCCAGTTACCCCATCTCCTCACCAACCTTCCATCCAGGAACCCTCAGTTTGTTAGAGTTAAGAGTCTCTTATGATTTACCTCCCTCTCTATTTTTGTTTAATTTTATTTTTCCTTCCCTTTCCCTGTGTTCATCTGTTTTGTTTCTTAAATCACATATGAGTGAAATCATATGATATTTGTCTTTCTCTAACTTTCTCTGATTTCTACAATTTTCATTTTCTTTTTTCCTTCTTTTTTTTTAAGATTTTACTTATTTATTTGAGAAAGAGAGTGCATGTGAGAGTAGGGAGTGGGGAAGAGGGGGAGGGAGACAGACAGGGAGAGGGAAAGAATCCCCAGCAGATTCCATGCTGAGTGTGGAGCCCATTGTGGGGCTCCCCAGGACCCTGAGATTATGACTGGAACCCAAACCAAGGGTCAGATGCTTAACTGACTGAGCCACCCAGGTGCCCCTCTCATTTTGTTGTTTTTAAAAATAGTGTTCAGATCTTTGCCAAACTTAAGAAAAGACTGTTTAGAGAGGATTTTTGCCATCATGGAGCTTGCAGTCACATGAACAGGCAAGTGTAATACAATGTGATAATGTAATGTTAAGGTTAATCATAGGATGATCTGGAGAACTAAATAGGAATACCTGACACAGCCTTTTGAAATCAATGAACAGTTTCTGGACAAAGCATCTTCCAAGCTTAGATATGAAAAATAAGTGAGAATTTTCTAGGACAGGATTGTTTTAATCAGAAGGAATAGCCTGTGCAAAGACCTGGAAGTGAGAGAGAACTTGCCATATTTAGGGACCTGAAAACTCAGTTTCTGTAAAGCTACAGCTGTCAATATAGTGTGGTACTAGCACAAGGATAGGTATATAAATCAATGGAACAGAATTGATTGTTCAGAAACAACCCTCACATTTATGGTTGACTGATTTTTTTCAAATATACTAAGACAATTCATTGGGAGAAAAAAATACTCTGTTCAACAAATGGTCCTGGGATAGTTGGATATCCCAGTTCAGAAAGATCAACTTAGACCCTTGCTGTACACCGTACCCCCAAAATTAACTCAAAATGTACAATAGCGAGGTGCCTTGGTGGCTCAGTTAGTTAAGAGTTGGCCTTTAGCTTGAGTCATCCCAGGGTCCTGGGACGGAAACCTCCATTGGACAAAAATGTACAAGGGCACCTGGGTGGCTCAGTTGGTTAAGTATCTGCTTTCAGCTCGGGTCATGATCTCAGGGTCCTGGGATCGAGCCCTGCATCAGGCTCCCTGCACAGCAAAGAGTCTGCTGCTTCTTCTGCCTCTCCCTCATGCTTGCTCTCTTTCTCTCTCTCAAATAGACAAATAAATAAATAAAATCTTTTTAAAAAATGTACAGTAGTTTTATTTATTTTTTTTCTTTTTAAGATTTTATTTTGTTAGAGAGCACACGTCAGGGGGGAGGAACAGAGGGAGAAGGAGAAGCAGACACCCTGCTGAGCAGGAAACCAGATGCAGGTCTCCATCTAGGACCCCCCGGGGTCATGACCTGAGCCAAAGGCCATCTCTTACCTGATTGAGCCACCCAGGTGCCCTTCAAAATGTACAATAGTTTAAAATGTAAGTGTGAAAACAGTAAAACTTTTAGAAGAAAATATAGGGGAAAATCTTCAAAACTCTGGGCTAGACAAGGATTTGATAAATAAAACACCAAAACACAGTGCAAAAAATAGTAAAATTGGTAAACTGGATTTCATTAAAATATAAATACTTGTGTTTTAAAAAAATTAAAAATGAAATAAATGTAGCAGATGAGGAGAAAATATTTGCAAAACAAGCATTCAATATAGAATTTATCTGGAGTTTTACAAAGGACTCTTGGAACATAATAAGATAACCCAAGCACAGAATGGTCAAAAGATATAAACAAATATTTCAGCTCAGAAGATATTCAGATTGCTAAATAGATACATGAAAAGATATTTGACATCATTATCCATCAGGGAAATGCAAATTAAAGCCACAATGGAGAAAATTACCACATGATCTCAGTAATATGTGGAATCCAACAACAATAACAAAACCCAAGCTCATAGATATAAGAACAGATTGGTGGTTGCCAGAGGTGGAGGGTGGAGGGTGGGTGTAATGGGTGAAGGAAGCCAAAAGGTACAATCTTCCAGTTATAAAATAAATGAGTCATGGGGATGTAATTTATAGCATGGTGACTGTAGCTAATAATACTGTATTTCATATTTGAACGTTGCTAAAAGACTAGATCTTAAAAGTTCTCACTACAAAAAAAATTTCTGAAACTATGGTGAGAAATGTTAACTAGACTTATTGTGATCATTTTGTAATATATACAGCTATCAAATCATTATGTATAGCTGAAACTAATGTAATATTTTATGTCAATTATACCTCAATAAAAATAATAAATATTGTTTTAAAACCACAATAGTTATACCATTTCACATTCACTACAGTGGCCATAGTGAAAAAAGACAATAACACGTGGGGATGTATAGAAATGAAAACCCTCATAAACTACTGGTGGGAATGTAAAATGATGTAACTGTTTTAGATAACAGTTTAGTACTTCCTCAGTAAGTTAACATACAGTGACTACATGATCCAGTGATTCTTATCCTAGGTATATACCCAAGATAAATGAAAGTATATATGAACAACCCAAATGTCTAATGGATAAATGTGATGTGGTATAATATTTTCTATGATGGAACATTATTCAGTTATAAAAAGGAATGAAGTACAGATACATGCTACAATATGGATGAACTTCAAAAATATTATGCCAAGTGAAAGAAACAAGTTACAAAACACATAATGTATGACTCCCTTTATATACAGTATCTAGAATAGGAAGACCTGGTGCCCAGTTTGGTTTTTATGTCTCAAATGGAAATAATCCCCTGGGTTTTGGGACAAACAGATATGTAGAGACAAAAATTAGATCAGTGGCTACTTGGGCCATCTGGATGGAATGGGAATTAAGTGAATATGGGCATGAGAGGGTTTATTGAGGGAACCTGTTGGATTAAACTATTTTAAAACTGATTTAGCAGAGTCGGGGTGGTGGCAGTGGAATTAGAAGAAAAGAAATAATCCAAGAGATATCATGATTATAGAATTTGGTAAAGTTACTATAAAGCATTGAATTGTATACCTAAAATGGATAAATTCTATGATATGCAAATTTTATCTAAATTTGTTATTTTAAGAAGTGGCACATGGAATATGGTCAATAAACATGTAGGAGGTGGTTGTTTCTGTCTGAGTGATACCATTCTTTAGAGGAAGAGAGTCTTTAAGACTGTTCCTCTCAAGGACCCTCTGAGTTATCTATCATTAATTAGTGTGCCCAGGATCCCAACATAGATTCAACTCATTTAGAAGCTCTAGGGGTGGAAGTTTAGTCATGTATATTTTTTAAAAGCTCTGTGGGTGATTCTGGTATATATTCTTGGGTAAGAATCTGTGATTTATGGAATTGTGAGTGGCTTGGTATGGTTAGAACCTAGAGTGCATGTGGTGTCCCCTGGCTTCTTGCACTAAAATGGGCATACATGAAGCAAGGATCTTGACGCAAAATGATCTGTCTCTCTCCATCTCATTCTTTCCAGTAGAAATATTCCTAGATCCTACTTAGAATTTTTTTTACTACAATCGTAGGGTTAAAATATATTATACAGATTGCCAAATGCAGTGGTTCTTAACCACAGGTTCTTAATGCACAGGATACATTAGGGAACTTTTTCAAATGCACATTTCCCTGGCCACACTCAGGCATACATCATCAGAGCCAATAGAGTGCAAACATGAGTGTATATTGTTTGGGAAAAGAAAAGGCTTCTTCATTGATGCCGATCCTCATTCCATTTGAGAACTAATGCTCTAAAGGAAGGACTAAAGCAAAGAGTATAAATGAGATAACAATTGTTTTCCTATGCCTAACTTCAGCTCCTCTGTTATGGCTTATTTAGTCTTTATCATCTGTGATACTGGGACTACTTTTGAAGACCACTGGGCCATAAGCATGGGTGATAGTGGATTCTTAATAAACATCTCTATGAAATACCATTTGGGAAATCAACTTATAAACTCTGTGTATTTGGCGAGAGAGGGGTTTCGATTGCTACTTTCTAAGCTAGATGATAGTTCTGTGTGCTTGGAATAGCCAAGGGATGAAGGTGGTTCCCTGTATCCTGTGGCTTCATGGAGACTTCCCTGCTGCTAGCTGCTGAAACAATTTTAAAATAATAGACTGTTGAGTAATCTTCTCTATGCATATCCACCTATCAATGGACCTGCACTTCAGCTATGAAGAGTAATTTTTATTGGAGTGATGGCATACAGCGGGGGTTGAAAGTAAACAGCTACAATGAAATTGATTTTCAAAAGATTACTTCTGAATTTTACTTAGTGTTTTGTAGATCATTATCCTTGTTTTGTGCTGCAATACCAATGGCCTACAAGGGCAACAAAATACTGAATATTAGTAGGGTTTTGGATCAATTCACAAGGCTCTGTGCCTAGAAGCACTGCATGCTTCTAAAGCACTTTTTTGCTTGGGCTGGGAGAACTTTTGAGGTTTTATTATGGAAGGAAGATTTGTAAAGCTTGTCATAGACTCAGGGAGAAGGAAGAAGAGCAGAGTTCAGGGGTTTTCTTGATTCACCCACCACTTCACTGAGTCCATATTATGTACAAGACACATTGATAGTGAGGATTCTATTCCTCAAAGCTGATTTAGCTAACAAAGACTCAACCAAGGAATGCAGACCTCCTTTGTTTTTAATGATGGTAGACAAATCATCTTGGTACAGTTTGTTTCTGCTTGGATTTCCAGCTGTCATCTCAAACTCAATAAATTAAACTGAACTTATCTCCATTCTTCCCACCTCCCACCACACACACTGAATTTTACAAAATTAAACCCTAGTTTCATTCTCTCATTCACTTAGGCATAAAACTGTGGAGGTTTTTTTTTAAATTTAGCAATCAACTGCTAAGTTGATTCATACTTTGTGGAGTTGATTTATACTATTCATGATGTTTCTTGCATCACTCTTTCTTTTCAGTCCACTACTACCACTCTGGGGTTGTGTTTGGCTTAAATAATCTTCAAGGTTCCTCCCAACCAAGAAAATCTGTGATTCTACCTTAGTTCCTTGTTACCTCACTCCTACAGTGGTTATCCAGTCGAGAGTTGCTTTGTTCTCTACTACATATGCATCCCTCAATGAGATAATTTTATTTCATGTGTCGCTTTGTCATGTCACCCCCTTCTTAATCTTTTATGTCTCTCACTGTCACTGTTCAAGCTTTTTAAACTGGCATTTCAAACTCCTCTGTAATCAGGCTTGAGATACCCTGCCACTCTTCTTGCTACTCTACATCTGAATCCTATTCCATCCAGATTGGTCCATTCACAGACCTTTCACATTCTGGACTTTGTTTACCCATTCCTCAAAGTAGAGTGTCCTTGCCTCCAACCTACCTCTTGAATTCCTTAAGGTCCTTTGCAGCTCACCTTAAACCTTACCACTTCAGCAAATTCTTCCTTGTCCATCCATCTCAACACTTTGCTACATGCCTCATTTGGCACTGTGTTGTATTATAGGCTATCTTCACTTAGCTAATGAGCATACTTCCTCAACCAGAGGGAAAGTTTTGAAGGCAAAGACTGGGTCTTAGACTTTGTAGCTCCTACAGTTATACTAATCTGTACTCTTTAGTTAAAATTGAAAGTAAATTTTGATGGGCACCTCGGTGGCTCTGTCAGTTAAGCAGCTACCTTTGGCTCAGGTCATGATCTCAGGGTCCTAGCTTCCATTCGGGCATTGGGCTCCCTGCTTATTGGGGAATCTGCTTCTCCCTCTACCCCTCTCCCCTGGTTGTTATCTGTCTCTCTCAAATAAATAAAATCTTTTAAAAAAGGAAAGTAAATTTTGATATTAAAACATTCCCCTTAATATTGGACTCTAAAACACAGTTGTATACATTTATTGAGGGGAATTTCATGCTACCTTAGGAATCGGTGATTTTTTTTAATTGATAATTGTTATGAGTTTATTTTATTATTATTTTTTTAAATTTAATTTTTAAAATTTATTTTCAGCGTAACAGTTTCATTGTTTTTGCACCACACCCAGTGCTCCATGCAATCCGTGCCCTCTCCAATACCCACCACATGGTTCCCCCAACCTCCCACCCCCCGCCCCTTCAAGGCCCTCAGATTGTTTTTGAGAGTCCATAGTCTCTTATGGTTCACCTCCCCTTCCAATTTCCCTCAACTCCCTTCTCCTCTCTACCCAAAGATACAGATGTAGTGAAAAGAAGGGCCATCTGTACCCTAATGTTTATAGCAGCAATGGCCACGGTCGCCAAACTGTGGAAAGAACCAAGATGCCCTTCAACGGACGAATGGATAAGGAAGATGGGGTCCATATACACTATGGAGTATTATGCCTCCATAAGAAAGGAATCGGTGATTTTTAATGGTGTCTATCACTAGGGCTTCTTTCCTTTTAGAGCACTTCTTAAGGTCAAACACCCTCAGAAAAAGCATATGGGACTCTAGAGCCTCTACCCTCAATTTTTTCCCTCCTTCAGATCTTTAAAAAGCCTCTCACATAGCGTTCATACTCCACTTTGACCTGCTGTGAACTTCCTGATTCCCTCAACCTAGCAAGTCCTTGCCTTTACAATTCTTTTGTAATTAATTTTCCCCGTAGACTAGTAAAGTTACCTCAATTTCTTGACCTTTGTATTCTAACTGATTTGCGAGGTCACTGGAGGCTCCATACTCAAGTTTCCTTTAAAGTTGAAAGCCCTTCCCCATCATGCATCAGAGTTCCTAAACTTCTTTTTTTGTATTTTTTTTTTAAAGATTACATCTGTTTGAGAGAGAGAGAGAGCACACAATCGAGATGGCAGAAGCAGGGGGAGCAGCAGAGGGAGAGGGAGATGCAGACTCACCCCTGAGTAGGGCTCGATCCCAGGACATTGGGATCATGACCTGAACCAAAGGCAGCTGCTCAACCAACTGAGCCATCCTGGCACCACTCCCCCCTTTTTTAAAAAAAGATTTAATCATTTTTAGTTTTTTTTTTTTGTATTTTTAACAATATCTCATTTAATGTGTAACTATGGGTGAACACTTAAGGAAAGGTCTCTATATCTAGTATAATACAAAATATGCCAGTGTTCCAAATGATAAAGGCCTAAGGAAAAATCAGAGTTGTGGTTAGATGTGTGTGTGTGTGTGTGTGTGTGTGTGTGAGAGAGAGAGAGAGAGAGAGAGAGGTGGGGGGGGAATAAGAATAGACCATGTGTGTATATATTTAAGTATTAAACACTGGAATTTTGTCCATTGGGAGATATATATCACAGCTGTGTAGGTAACTTAATTTTGCCTTTTGACATCATCCCAGTAAGAGCAATTTCAATGATTTCTTCATTTCTAATAGGATGCAAAGCATATGATTTGTGACCTGAGGATAATGACATCATAAAGTTAAATTTACCAGCCATAGACAAGAGGTGTGTAGATTGAAATTTGTGCCATTAAATTATTAAATTAAACAAATAATTGCTCTGTACCTACTATGTACCAAGAATTTCTAGGACAGATGTATTCATAGTTAAAAATAACACCAAGTAGTATTGCTATCTCATAAACTACCCTCTCACACTTCCAATTAACCTATTTTCTCCTCAGCCCCTTTCTTTACTCAATTACAAAGCCTTGCTTCCACCTGCTAAACCAAAGTAGCTTATGCTTGTTCTGTTGTATTTTGGAGATTTGCATTTTCTTGGAAGCTGTGGAAAGAGTACTGGAATGAGTTCTGGCTCTTCACATAGCCAATTAGCATATTTCAATGTCCTTTGCAAAATAGGAAAGGTAATACTTTCTGTCTCCTTCACGGTGTTTTTCTGTTTCTCTGAGGATCAAATACAAGTAAATGGGAAAAATTTAAAGCTGTAGTTATTTCTTAGGGGACTTAACATTTAATGTGTCTCTTTCTCTCAATGTATAAAATTTTTATTCTTATTATTCCTTTATATATTCCGTATAGTTGTCCTGTCTGTTATCATCAATTCACAGGAATTGATGGTATTGTAATTCTTCAAGTTAAATGCCTTTATGTATACTTCCTTTTTATATTTGCAAATTCTTTCTTTCAGCGAGGCCATGTCATAATTTCTTTCCATGTATGGTAGAAAAAAAACTAAATAGAAAATTAGGAGACACAGGTACTGGTCCCAGGTACGAGTCTAGTTATTCTCCCCTAGTTAAGTTGGGTCAACTTAGGTAGTACGTCACTTCACCTTTCTGGTTCTCAATTTCCTCATCTGTAAAGTGTTGGAAACTGAAGTTGATGACCGATAAGGTCTCATAATGCTAGCACTTGTGTCACCACAGCTAAATAAAACCCTCATCATTTTCTTTTCCCCCACATTTTCTTACCCTGTTCCCCTCTTGAAAATCACTGGCCTAATAAATATAGTTCAAATGTTTTAGCTGGCCATTCAAGACCCATGTCATGTTGGTTTGCCAGCATTGTCTACTGTTCATAATAAGAACCCCCAGTTATACATAAATTGGTTATCTTACTGAATATTCCTACCTTCATTGTCACTTGTGTCATCCTTCCTATTAAAATTATCTTTTTTGGTGGTAGAATACTTACCATCTTTTAAGGGCAAGCTAAAATTTCACACTTTCCTGTGAAGCCCTTTCTGATTACTTAGCCCTTAGTGATTTTTTTTTCTGTTTCATCTGAACTCAAATCAGTATTTGACATGTTAGCCACTCTACTTGGCATTGTAAGAGAAAGATTTTAAAAGTCCTTGACATTGGAGACAGGCTGAAATTGTGAATGAGCATTCTGAACAAAGGGAATAGCATGAGTGAAGACTTAGGAGACAGTAGAGTAGAGGATAAGGGCTTATTAGAGCTCATGGACCTTACTCATTTGGTCTATATATTACAGCAGTTCTTGTGATAGTATGCTACCATGGAATATAAAATTACGGTTCAAATATAACACTGTATGTTAACTAGCTCGAATTAAAATACAAACTTAAAAATCAAAATTATGGTTCATTTGTCATTTATTGGTCACCTAGCTTCCATCCTTTTCTTAATAGCACTGTATTTTCATTTTGGAGTAGTCCCTCCCCATTATTGTATAGTTTGATAACATGATTAAGCTTGGTGCCTGTACCCCACAAGAGAAGCCAAAGGGGTCAGGTCTTTCTTTTTACTATCCCAGCAAAACTACAGTGGTAGCCATGGGTTGTAAGATCAACCAGCTTATATTCTCTTTTGAAACTCGCTTGAATTCTTTCTTATCCTTTTACCCATTATGCCAATTACCCTCTTGTAATTACTCTCAAGCCTCTTGACTCCTTATTTTCAGTATTTCCCACCTTAACAGAACTCGCAAAACTGTAGTTATTCCATTCCCCTCACTCACTGGAATACCTACAGATTGAACTTCAATTGTACCCACTCCTGTGCTCCTGTCTCCATAGAGTAAGTATGCTTCTTTGGTCCAAGTCAAGTCCTTTCACCTAGGCTTTGGATATCTCCCCTCATACTTTCTTATGGTCCTTTCTCTGTCAGTCATTTTTTCTTATTCTTGTATCTTTGGCCTCAATTTTTTTTTCTTTTTAGCATGTGATCATGTTTATATCTCAGTGGGGGAACTTACTTTGACCCATTGTTCTTGTATTTATTTATTTATTTATTTTTATTAATCATTTTTTAAATTTATTTTCAGCATAACAGTATTCATTGTTTTTGTACCACACCCAGTGCTCCATGCAATCCGTGCCCTCTCTAATACCCACCACCTGGTTCCCCCAACCTCCCACCCCCCCACCTCTTCAAACCCTTCGGATTGTTTTTCAGAATCCATAGTCTCTCATTGTTCACCTCCCCTTCCAATTTCCCCCAACTGCCTTCTCCTAACTCCCCATGTCCTCCATGCTATTTGTTATGCTCCACAAATAAGTGAAACCATATGATACTGACTCACTCTGCTTGACTTATTTCACTCAGCATAATCTCTTCCAGTCCCGTCCATGTTGCTACAAAAGTTGGGTATTCATCCTTTCTGATGGAGGCATAATACTCCATAGTGTATATGGACCACATCTTCCTTATCCATTCGTCCGTTGAAGGGCATCTTGGTTCTTTCCACAGTTTGGCAACCGTGGCCATTGCTGCTATAAACATTGGGGTACAGATGGCCCTTCTTTTCACTACATCTGTATCTTTGGGGTAAATATCCAGTAGTGTAATTGCAGGGTCATAGGGAAGTTCTATTTTTAATTTCTTGAGGAATCTCCACGCTGTTCTCCAAAGAGTAACCTCTTAAGAAATATGCCTGTATATAGTTTCCTCAATGAACATCCATTGCTGTTGTATTTATTTTTAAGTAATCTCTTAACTTTCTTTGATCCAGTATCTTCCTAAAACTACCATATTTTTCATTTACCTTAATAGTCAAACTTCTGAAAGAAATGGAATAAACTTGCTGTCTACAGTTTAACAACTCATTGATACTTCCTATGGTTAGGTTTCTATGCTCCCCTCACCACTGAATCTTTTCTTCCCAAGATCTCTAGTGACCGTTATATTGCAAAATTTAATGGAATTCTTTTGTTAAAATCATATTTTACTTTTCTGTCATGTTTGATACTGCCCAATCCTTTATTTTCTTTTCCAGTTGCTTTTTTAAAAAATGATAATAGAAAAAATGTATAGAAGAGAAAGCTGCTTAATGTTATGAATTTACTGGTGCCAGAATAGAGTTATTTCAATGATCAATTTTCCTCAGTGAATATATTGAATGTAAAGTTTACATTATGTTTTGTTTTAAAATTTGTTGAGGGGTGCCTGGGTGGCTCAGTTGGTTAAGCATCTGTCTTTGGCTCAGGTCATGATCCCAGAGTCCTGGGATCAAGCCCCACATCAGGCTCCAAGCTCAGTAGGGAGCCTTCTTTTCCTGCTCCCCTGGCTTATGTTTTCTCTCTCTCTCTCTCTCTGTCAAATAAAATTTAAAAATCTTTTAAAAAATAATAAAAATAAAATTTGTTGAGATCTAATTCACATATCATAAAATTCACCCTTTTAAAGTGGTGATTTAGTATATTCACAGAGCTATGCAATCTTTACCACTATCTAATTCCAGAATATTTTTATTACCCCTCCCAAATATGTATCTATTAGCAGTCACTCTTCAATTTCTCATTTTCTCCTGGCCCCTATCAACCACTAATGTACTTTCTGTCTCTCTGGACTTGTCCATTCTGGATATTTCATATAAATGTAATAGTATGTGTCTGGCCACTTTTCACTTAACATAATATTTTCAAGGTTCATTCTTAATTGTAGCATGTATCTGTATTTCTTTCCTTTTTATGGCTCAGTAATATTCTATCGTATGACCATACCACTTTTATTTATCCATTTACCTACTGATGGACAACTGGATTGTTCCTACCTTTTGGTATTACGAATAATGCTGCTGTGAACAATATTGTACAAGTTTTTGTTTGAACACTTGTTTTCACTTCTTTTGAATTTATACCTAGGAGTAGAACTGATGGGTCATATGGTAATTCTATGTTTAACTTATTGAGGAACTGCCAAACTGTGTTCCACAGGTGCTGTACTAGTAGTATATGAGAGTTCCAATTTCTCCAAACCCTTGCCAACACTTGTCATCTTTTGTCTTTTTAAAATTCTATCAATCTTAATATGTGTGAAATGGTATTTAATTATTTTAATTTGCATTTCCCTAGAGGGGATACTGAGGATACTGAGCATCTTGCCATGTGCTTATTGGTAATTTATATATATTCTTTGGAAAAATGTTTATTCAAATTCCTTGCTTATTTTAAATTGCATTATGTGTTTTTTTTTAATGTTGAGTTGTAGGAGTTTCTAATGTTTTCGGGATATTAAATTCTTATCAGAGAAATGATTTGCAAAAATCCCCCCATTCTGTTTGTTGTAGTCCTTTGTTCTTTAAACTCTTTCCTCTTGGTTTGTGTGACAGTGGGCCTTCCTATTTGTTTTCCTATCTCTATGACTGTTACTTCTCAGGTTCTCTTAGAAGATCCTCTTCTGCTCATCTTTTAAATGTTGATATATCCCTTGACATAGTTGGCTTTTTTCTCTCATTGCTCTATACATTCTTCCAGCATGACTTCTTTCATGCTTTCCTTTACTCCTACCCACTAAGCTGCTATTATTGTTAAATAGAATCTATTTTTAAATGTTTCTTCTCTCTTCTTATTTCATACTACCTCAAATTCCACTCTCGCCAGTTTAGTTTAACTTTTAGTTTTTACCCCCAAAGTTTAGATGTCACCTACTCCAAAAATTTTTCCCTGACTTCTCTCTGCCAAATCTGAAATAGATGCTCCTTTGTGTTCCCAGAGTGTTCTAGGAATACTCCTCTTCCTATACTTAATGGTAGTATACCATATTCTGTGAATGTGTTTTAATCTGCTTTCTCTACTAAAGTTCTTCCTTACTAAGACTTATCATATGTGACTTGATATCTTCAGTGCCTTGAACAATGTTGTACACACAGTAGGTGCACAAACTTTTTGTTTTTCCTTCAAACCTTTGAAGGAAGGAATGAGAGTGTGATACTTTATTATGAATTCCCAGGCAAAATAAAATTCACCCCTAGGAAAAATAATGTTCAGGGAAACTTTTTCTTGCAACTAGCTTTTTGTTATTGTAGCTGTTTATTTATTGAGAGGATTCTGTTCTTGGTGGGACCTGGACTTGTGTGAGGTGAAAAAAGAAGATCAAATATGCTCTGTCAGACATGCTATCTGACTTTTTCCATCTTGCTGCAGTGAAGTGTTGTAAGGTTGCAGCACTGTTATGAGTGGGACAAGGGATTGGAGGAAAGTCAGGACAAACAGACTTTTTAATCAGCATTTTTTTATAGCATTGCCCTGGAAGATCACACAATAGTAGAGCTGAAGAGAATCTGAAGAGGCTGTCTTGTCCAGGACCTCTACCTTCAAGGAGGCAAATTCTAAAGCATTTGTGACAAATGGTTACTCAACAATATCCAATGTGAACAGGATGAAAAAATATAAAGAACACATATAAAAGTGCAAAAAATATGTATGTCAAGTAGTCTGCAGTTGTACTTCAATATAGAGAAGAGATGAATTAGGAAATGACTATCTAATGTGCAATTTTATATATAGAACCCTATTTTCGCATTGCCTTCCATTAACGCATGGGAGGTTTCATTTTTTAGAGAACTAAGCACTTTTTCTGGGGTGGAGTCGAAGAAAATAAATTAGAGAACAAAGACAAACTCAAGTTGCTTCTAAGATCTGGCTAAGGGAGTGTCCAGATGCCTTGGGAAAGACTCATAACAGATATATGAGTTATACTGCTTAGGGATCCTTAATTAATAAGCTTGAATTCTCTAGTGAGCCTTGGGTATAAAATCTGAGGACTGGTTTAAAAAGTTAAGTGCAGCCATATGTTTATTGCAACATTATTTGCAATAGCCAAGATGTAGAAGCAGCCCAAGTGTCCATAGATAGATGAATGGATAAAGAAGATATGGTGTATATACACATATACAATGGAATATTACTCAGCCATAAAAAGGTTGAGATCCTGCCATTTGTGACAACATGGATGGACCTACAAGGTATTACACTAAGTGGAGTAAGTCAGACATAGACAAATATCATTGTCACTTCACTTATATGTGGAATCTAAAAAACGACTAAAAAAACAAAAAGCAGACATACTCATAAATACAGAGAACAAACTGATAGATGCCAGAGGGGAGGGCAGTGGGGCGAATGGCAAAATAGGTGAAGAGAGGAGGAGATACAGGCTTCCAGTTATGGAATAAATGCGTTGCAGGAATCAAATGTACAGCATAGGGAATATAGTAAGAAAAAGGTTTGAAGACTGAGGTTGGAACATAGTGTTGTAAAAAGACTGCATTCAGGGTGCCTGGGTGGCTCAAACATCTCTCTTCAGCTCCAGTCATGATCTTGGGGTCCTGGGATCAAATTCCACATTGGGCTCCCAGCTCAATGGGGAGTCTGCTTCTCCCTCTCCCTCTTACTCTTCCCCCTGCTCTTGCTCTGTCTTTTGTTCTCTCTTTCTCTCTCCCTCTCCCTCTCTCTCTCTCAAATAAATAAAATCTTTATAAAAAATAAAGACTTTGCATTCTAAGTGGAGGATTGTGGGGAGGTAGTCCACATGTCATTTAGATCCATGGACTGTGCAGCCTGAAGTCAGGATTTTAATCTAAGCTCTGCCTTTTACTAATTTCCTACTAGCCTTCTCCATTTCTTCATCTATAAAATAGAAATGAAATATCTACTCTGTAAAGTTATTATGAAAATCAAAGAGGAAATGCATATGAACCTTGGAGTATACTGCTTGGCATGTAGTAAGTGTTCACTAAATGTTAGCTAGTCATAGTAGTTAACAGCCCCCGCAGTGTTTTAATTATTATTGTGCTGTACTATAGAAGCAAAGAGGAAAAATCTTGGTCAGTCTTAAATAAATGAAATTCTTAGTTATTTCATATTGGTAGTGCTAGTGATTGTAGCAAAGAAAAAGTACACTATTACACCAATAACATAAAGGCCTAGAGAACCTTCTCGTGGGTACCTGGATTCTATCACATTTCCAGTGTTAGACAACATTGCCCATTATATGTGGGTTACAGCTATTACATGGGATTTGGCATAAAAACAATTTCCACTGTCTTAATACTTTAGGCTCTGCCTCTCCTTCCAAAAATCAATACAAGCCAAAAAAAATAACTGGAAACTATTTTACAAAACAACTTCCTGATAATCATTTACAGTGCAGTTAGCTATTTTCCTATTTGTAGCATGAATTTTTATTCAGCCTGGCTCATTTGAAACTGGTTTTCAGTAATGCATTTGGGGCTTGATAACTGCATAAATGGTTTTCTCAAACAGCATTGGAATGATGCCAAGCGCTCTGTGTGCTTTTTGTGGCTTCACCAAAATTTTACATTTGACCCTGAATATGCTGAACGAAGCTTCTCTGGGCTGGTCTAAACAGCAACTACTAGGCACTGTACAATTGGAGGTAAGAGCATAGGCTGAAGAGTCATAGATCTGCTTTTTTGTTGTTGTTGTTTTTACTGTGGTAATATATGTAACATACAATTTATCATTTTAATCATTTATAGGTATATAATTCGGGGTCATTAAGTACATTCACAGTGTTGTACAACCATTAACCACTATCCCTTTCCAGAATGTTTTCATCCTCCCAAACTGAAACTCTGTGCCCATTAAACAATAAGACCTCATTTTCTACTGCCTGCAGACCCTGGCTACCACCATTCTATTTTCTGTTTCTATGAGTTTGACTATATTAGATAACCACTTTAGTGGAATCATACAGTATTTGTACTTTTGTGACTGCTTATTTCACTTAGCATATTGTCTTCAAGGTTCATCCATGTTGTAACTTGCATCAAAATTTCATTACTTTGTAAGGCTGAATAACATTCCATTACATTTTGGTTATCCATTCACCCATCATTGAGTACTTGGATTGCTCCCACTTTTTGGCTATTATGAATAATGCTGCCATAAACATGGATGTATAAATATCTATGCAAGTCCCTGCTTTTAGTTCTTTAGGGTATATATCCAGAAGTGGAAATGCTGGATCACATGGTAATTTTATTTTTAGTTTTTTAAGGAATTACCAAACTATTTTCCATAGCAGCTGCACTGTGTTACATTTCTACCAGCAAAACACAACTGTTACAATTTCTCCACATTCTTGCCAATACTTGGGTTTTATTTTTTTTATAATATCCTAATGGGTGTGAAGTGGTATTTCTTTTATGGTTTTGATTTGTATTTTTTAAATGATTAGTGGCACATTGAGCATCTTGTGCTTCTTGGTCATTTGTATATCTTATTTGGAGAAATGTCTATTCAAGTCCTTTGGCCATTTTTAAATTGGGTTGTTTGGTGTTTTTTGTTGTTCAGTTGTGAGTTCTTTATATATTCTGGATATTAAATCCTTACTAGATAAATGATTGCAAATATTTTCTTCCATTCTGCAGGTTGTCTTTTCACTTTATTGTTAGTGTTTTTTGATGCACAAAAGTTTTTATTTTTGCTGTAGTCCAGTTCATTTTTTCTTTTATTGCCAGTGTCCATGAAATCACTTTTGGTGTCATGTCCCTGAAATCACTGTCAAATCCAATGTTCTAAAGTTTTCCTCATATGTTTTCTTCTGAAAATTTTATGGTTTCAGCTCTTATATTTAAGCCTTTGCTCCATTTTGAGTTAATTTTTGTATATGGTGTAAGGTAAGGGTCCAATTCTATCCTTTTAAATGTGGATATCCAGTTTTCTTAGCACCATTTGTTGAAAAGACTGTCCTTTCCCCCATTGGATTGTTTTGTCAGTGTTGTCAAAATTAATTGACTGTGTGGGGCGCCTGGGTGACTGAGTCAGTTAAGTGACCAATTCATGATTTTGACTCAGGTCATGATCTCTTGGGTGGTGGGATTGGGCCTCACATCAGCCCCACGTCAGGCTCTGTGCTCAGTGGGGAGTCTGCTTGAGAGTCACTCCCTCTGCCCCTCCCCCCCACTTAGTCATATGTGTGCTTTCTCTCTGTCTCTCTAAAACTTTCTAAAAAATGACTGTGTATATGAGAATTTATTTTTGGGCTGTTTTATTCACAGAATAAAACCTTGCCTTTACTTATAAGGTGATAATCTATGAGTTACTCCACCTCTCTGATATCTCCCCATGGTAGATAGTAAACTCCATGAGGGCGGAAATTTTTTCTCCCAAATGTTTAAATTCCAGCTAGTTAACATACAGAGCAATATTAGTTTCAGGTGTAGAATTTTGTGATTCATCACTTAAATACAACATCAGCTGCTCATCATCAGTGCCCTCCTTAATACCCATCACCTATTCAACCCACTCCCCCCAACCTCCCCTCCACTAACCATCAGTTTGTTTTCTATAGTTAAGAGTTTGTGTCTTGGGGGCACTTGGGTGGCTCAGTGGGTTAGGCCACTGCCTTCGGCTCAGGTTGTGATCTCCGGGTCCTGGGATCGAGTCCCGCATCGGGCTCTCTGCTCAGCGAGAAGCCTGCTTCCCTCTCTCTCTCTCTCTGCCTGCCTCTCTGCCTACTTGTGAACTGTCCCTGTCAAATAAATAAATAAAATCTTAAAAAAAAAAAAGAGTTTGTGTCTTGGGTTTCCTCTCTTTTCCCCCCTATGTTCATTTGTTTTGTTTCTTAAATTCCACAAATGAGTGAAATCATATGGATTTATCTTTCTCTGACTGAATTATTTAACTTAGCATAATACTCTAGCTCTATCCATGTCATCACAAATGGCAAGATTTTATTCTTTTTTTTGTGGCTGAGTAGTAGTCCAGTGTGTGTGTGTGTGTGTGTGTGTGTGTGTGTGTACACCACCTCTTCTTTATCCATTCATCAGTTAATGGACATTTGGGCTCTTTCCATAATTTGGCTTTTATTGATAATGCTGCTATAAACATTGGGGTGGGTGTATGTATACCTTCAAATGAGTGTTTTGTATCCTTTGGGTAAATACCTAGTAGAGCAATTGCTGGGTTATAGAGTTAGCTCTATTTTTAACTTTTTGAGGAACCTCCATACTGTTTTCCAGAGTGGCTGCACCAGTTTGCATTCCCACCAACAATGTAAGAGGGTCACCTTTTCTCTTCATCCTTGTTAACACCTACTGTTTCTTGTGTTGTTCATTTTAGCCGTTCTGACAGGTGTGAGGTGATATCTCATGTAGTTCTGATTTGTATTTTCCTGATGATGAGTGATATTGAGCATTTTTTCATGTCAGCCGTCTGGATGTCTTCTTTTTTAAGAGTTTATTTTTAAGTAATCTCTATACCCAACATGGGGCTTAAAATCAACTCTGAGATCGAGAGTTGCATGCTCTAATGACAGCCAGCCAGGTGCCCCAGCCATCTCTGTGCCTTTTTTTGAAAAATGTCTATTCTTGTTTTCTGCCCACTTTTTTTAGTATATGTGCTGCCGAAACGAGCACAGTTTTCTGCCCACTTTTTAACTGGATTATTTGGATTTGGGCTGTTGAGTTTTATAAATTCTTTATATATTTTGGATACTTAGAGGGTAGTAATTTTTATCTCTTTTGTTTACTATTATTAGTGTTTAGAATAATCAATTAATTACAAACAAAAATTTTGTTAAATGAATGAACAGTAACCTCCCTCAGAAGGCTGTTTATAACATGGATGGAATTAGAGGGTATTATGCTAAGCGAAATAAGTCAGTTGGAGAAAAACAATTATCAGATGACCTCACTAATATGTGTAATTAAAAAAACAAAACAGGGTATCATAGGAAAAGGAGAGAAAAATAAAACAAGAAGAAATCAGAGAGGGAGACAAACCATAAGAAACCCTTAACTATAGGAAACAGGGTTGCTGGAGGGGAGGTTGGTGGGGGGATGGGGTAACTGGGTGATGGGCATTAAGGAGGACACGTGTACTGAGCACTGGGTGTTATATATAACTGATGAATGAACTGAACTCTACCTCTGAAACGAATAATATACTATATGTTAATTAATTGAATTTAAAATTAAATTTTTTTAAAAGACCGTTTTAAGAATTAAACATTCAGCATACTTCCTGACAAAGTGTGTAAGAAATGATAGCTATTTAAAATATTAATATCAATTATATAAATCCTGTGGATTAAATGAGTAATAGTAAATAGACACTATAATTTGGTGGGTCTCTCTTCAGATATAAGGCACGAGTTGGCAGGTGTGTGGAGTTAGTTTGACTTGAGTTGCCCTCAGTTGGTAGGCTTACAAGAACTCATCACAACTATCTTCTCTCCCTTCTAAATTGTTGATACTGACTCCCTTATTTCTGGTACTAGAGACAAAGGTTAGATGAACACCACTTCTCAGATGCCAAAAGAGAAAATGAGGACTTTATGGTAAAGTGGAGGGATGAAAACTGGCAGCTCTTTAGGTCTGAAAGGACCAAAATTAGTATCATCATTCTGTCATCATTTTGCACTAATGTCAGTCCTGGCAGGGGGATTAGAGGGATTTGGATCATTAAGGGTCTACCATGTGCTATGTGCCAACCATTGGATTAAGAGATTTATAGTTATTCTAATGTATTCTCCACAGTTTTTCTGCAAATTAGTTTTTATCCCTATTTTCCAGATGAGGAAGCAAGCTCTGAGAGATTAAATAACAGTAAATAGCAGAACTGGGTTTAAACCCATATCTATTTTGGCTCCAAGGCCTTTGATCTGAAGGAGCATGGATTTTGTTTAGTTTCCTTTTCAAATTCCAGCCCTTCTGGTAAGGGTGGGAATAGCTAATACAAATTTTTGGACTCATGTATTATTTTGTTGTTATTTTTCTGGTACATAACTGCTTAGCTTTTGGATTGTCCCTGTGTCCTGGTCTCTTGTTTTAAGTGGCAAGTTGGAGGTTGCAAAGCTGCTAACAGTTTTTCTGAGAAATGTAATATTTTCTAAATTATAAGCCTATGCATTTAAAATTTTTAATTTGTGGTAGCACATCATGAAGATAAATAATTTTATGAATAATAATACTTGTAATTGTCATGTCATCCTGGTACTAAGTCTTGGACCAGTTTGTTTCACTCTGCTTCTGAGCTAGACCAATCATTTTTTATAAACTCATACTATTGTTTACAAGGTAATAAGGGCAGAAAATTCATCAAAAAGTTATTACCTTTGCCATACATTAACAGGAAGGGATAACTTTCTGGGCAATTAGTGCCATCTTCATAGAAGGAGAGGCTTGAATGTATGCATGTGTATATATAATGGTATCACAGGAGTTATGCCAGGACTTACATGAGTGCCTTCCATTTGGACTGTAAGAAGGACAAGAGGTCACACTTCAGAGCTGAACTTCATGGCTTTGAATCTTTGTTCAGACAATAGCTTTGGGAACTTGAACAGTAACTTAAAGAAACTGAGACTCAAAGTTCATGTGAAAAGTGGGAATAATAATAAGCTATCTGCCCCTTAGGGCGGTTATCAGAATAAAATAATCCAGTTAACCCTTGAACAACATGGGCTTGAACTACAGTGGTTTACTCACATGTGGATTTTTTTTAAATAAACACAGTACAGCACTGTAAAGGTAGTTTCTCTTCCTTATGACTTTTCTTAAAAACATTCTCTTTTCTCTAGCTTACTTTATAGGAAGGATACAGTATATAACATATAATATACAAAATATGTGTTAATGAATTCTGTATGTTATCAGCAAGGCTTCCAGTCAATAGTAGAGTGTTAATATTCAAGTTTTGGTGGAGTCTGAGGTTATACATGGGTTTTCAATTGTGTGAAGTATGGGTGCCCTTAACTCCCACATAGTTCAAGGGTCAACTGTACTCACAAAGCACTTAGAAAAGTTCCTGGCTCACACTAAGTATTCAGTAAGTATTAGCTGTTATGGTTGTATTGTTGATTACTGTTCTTATTGTTAGTAGTCAGAGCGTTAGTAATATAGATATGTCACAGACTGATAATGGTTGAGGAACTAATACCATATAGCCACAAAATTTTAGCTTTTGAGGTTGGAAGGCCTAAGTTTGATTACTGCTTTAACTTAGAACTTCTCTAATTATTCTTTCATTTGTAAATGAGTAAAATCATACTGTTAATGTTTATGTTACAGTAATGTGAAGACCAAATTGAAATTATATATATAAATGTACTTGGTAAGGGAGATACTGTATATTATATGTGTATTTTACTATTAACTAGTTTTCTTATAAAGAACCCAAGAGCATTGAGAATATTTAGAATAACAAAGCATTGATGCTGCCACAATTAGTACCATATAAAAGATAAAGCGAGCATACAGAACCTTGAATTATTATTATTATACTATTTGTTGAGTATTTTCTTTGTACTAAGTACCGTGATATATACTTAATAAATCTTGTTTCGTGTATTCCTTGCAGTAGTTCTGTCAACAGGATTGTAAGGAAAGAGCGTCTCAGGGAGTGAGAACAACATATGTGAAGGCCCTGGTGCAAGAGGGAGATGGCACATTTAAGTAGAATTGCAGATAAAATACTAAGTGCTCAGTTAAATTTGCATAATTTTTAAGCAGAATTACGTCTCATATATTGGGACGTATTTCTATTAAAAATACTTGTTAAGTTCAAATTTAGCTGAGCATTCTATATTTTTATTTGCTAAATCTGGTAACCCTAATTTAAGAGACTAAAAGATCAGAATGGCTGGATTAGAGAAGGTAGGCAGACAGGAGACCATGCAGAGCCTTTGAAAGATTTGTGGAGGACTTTGGTCTTCATTTTAAGGGTAATGGGAAACTATTAATGATAGAACAGGAACTGGTTCAAATATAAGTTTTGAAATAGTACTCTAGCTACAGTGTGAAGACCTCCCAGAAGAAGGAACTGAATGAAATTAAGAGAGGTTAACTTGCCTATGACCACAAAACCATAGCCAAGACCAGAATCTAGTCCTAATTCCAAAGCCTCTTATTGTAACTGAAATTGGAAGGTGATAATGGGATGTGAAAAGATATTAAGGAAAATACTGTAAAAGATGCAGTAGAAGTTGGACATATATAGAATTATTGAAGATAGTGTGATATTGTGATGTATAATAAATATATATTTGGTCTCTGTCCCAGTTCCTAGCACAAACTCCTAAAACCTTTGCAATTTCCTTAATGTTTTATTTTTTAAAATATTTTATTTATTTATTTGACAGAGAGAGAGAGAGAGAGAGAGATCACAAGCAGTCAGAGAGGCAGGCAGAGAGAGAAGGGGAAGCAGGCTCCCTGCTAAGCAGAGAGCCTGGATGCAGAGATGGATCCCAGGACCCGGAGATCATGACCTGAGGGGAAGGCAGAGGCTTAACTCACTGAGCCACCCAGGCACCCCACAATTTCCTAAATATTGAGAGCCATCCACATGTCTTTTATTATGTTAACAAGGTTACCTTTGCAAAGCCCCTAGGTAACCTAAGGATGGAGGCTGGCTGCCAGGGGAGCCAACCAAGGGATTAGAGGATTGGAACTTTCAGTCCCACCCCCATACCTCCTGGGAGGGAAGAGGGTCTGGAGATGGAGTTCAGTTACCAATGGCCAGTCATTGCATGAATCAAGTCTAGGTAATAACACTTCCAAAATCCCAAAAGGATGGGGTTCAGAGAGCTTCGGGATTGGTGAGCCCCTGGATATTCTGGGAGAATAACTCAGAGAGGGCATGGAAGCTCTATACCCTCTGCATCTCTTCTATCTGGCTGTTCATGAGTTACATCCTTTTATTTTAAAAAAATGGTATTCTGCTAAGAAAAATGTTTCTCAGTTTTGTGAGCCACTATAGGAAATTAATCAAACCCAAGGAGGTCTTTAGAACCTCTAGTTTATAGCTGGTAGGTCAGAAACACTGGTGACAACCTGGATTTTCAATTGGCTTCTGAAGTGGAGGACTGTCTTATAGGATTGAACACTAACCCATGGGATCTGATTTTTCTTCTAGGTCGATAGTATCAGAGTTAAGTTAAATTCCAGGACACCCAGCTCCTGTCAGAAAATTGCTTGGTATGGGGAAGGAACCTGCATACTGGAAATGGTTTCAGAATTGTAGATCCTATAGAACCCCTTAATAAATGTCTTTCTCCTTTTAGAATAATACCTAGTACATAGTAGACTCTTAACAAATAATAAGCTATTACTTTTATGTATAAAATACACCAAAACACATGATAATACAAAGAGCTAGTTATATATTGAATTCTTAAGAAATAGAATATTAGGTAATGCATATGATAGTTCCTGAAACAGTTTTGGTGAATTTTTTTTTAAAGATTTATTTATTTGACAGACAGAAATCACAAGTAGGCAGAGAGGCAGGCATAGAGAGAGGGGGAGGCAGGCTCTCCGCCGAGCAGAGAACCCGATTCGGGGCTCAATCCCAGGACCCTGGGATCATGACCTGAGCCGAAAGCAGAGGCTTTAACCCACTGAGCCACCCAGGTGCCCCACTTTGGGTGAATTTTGAGTGCATAAAAATGTGAAGCTTGGTAAATTATAGCCTGGTCTATTTAGTTCAATTGTCAGAGTCAGTAGGAAAATGGTAACTCTATTAACTTGTATAAAGAATGTAATTGTGATGTCTATCTGGGGACTAGATACTGAGAACCCACTCACTGACAGATTTAAGAGGTAGGGCTATTATTTCTTCACTTTTATTAGCTTATAGCAAGCACCCCAGTAGAATCATATTACATGCTATGAAATAGGCAAAGTGAATACCCAAACATAATTCCTTTGTTTCCTTATAGTATGTGAGGTATAGTGTCTCTTTCTCTCTCTCTCTTTTTTTTTTTTTTTTTTTTTTTTTGAGGGTGAGGAAAGAGTACTTATCTCAGAGAAATTCTTCAAACCAAAGAACTGGAGTTGAGATTACCACATCTTTATGGGAAATGTAGCTCAATGAGTTTACTATAGTTTTTGTGTTCATACAACAAAGAACATTCCTGTTTAGTAAGGTAGAATAAAACAAGAGCATTAAAAAAAAAAAAAAAAAAAAACAAGAGCATTGAATTTGGAGTTAGATGACTTTAGTTCTACTACATACTGTGTGACTCTCTACCTATGATATGGGATGATGATGATGGAGCAGAAGACAAACCATAAGCAGACACCCTGCAACCACCCCTCCACTCCTGGGTGGATTACCTGTAATTCTTCCAGGAAGCTCCCAACCGTCTTAATGTTAATGCTTTACTAGAGAGAAAAACAACCTTAGCTTGAAAATGACAAGGCCTCTGGTATCTTGTAGGTCCTTTTTAGCACAGGAAAATCTTTTTGAAACCTTTCTTTTCCTTACCTCCCCCAACTCCCAAGTATATAATCAGCCACCCCTCACAACCCCTGCACAGCAGCTCTTTCTGTCCACGGGTCTTGTCCCTGTGCTTTAATGAAACCACCATTTTGCACCAAAGATATCTGAAGAATTTTTTCTTGGTCATCGGCGCTGGACCCCACCCCACCGAACCTCACCTGTATTCCAAAACCACATCAGTAACACCTTGCTTATCTCATAGGATATTGGGAAATCAAAAAGAAAGGATAGATGTTAGTTCATATATTCCTTCCAAGGTTATTATTTAGTTTATTTAAAGTATTGTGTATTAGATGCATTTGGCAATGAACAAAACAGATAGTGTCCTAGCCCTGACATAAGTTATAGTCTAATGACAGAGATAGCCAATATATAAGTAAATATTTGTTTACAAAGGGCTCTAGAGTGTTCTGTGAGAGAATAATAAGGGAGGAATTGCTTTAATTAGAATGAACAGAGAAGGCCTTGCTAAGGAAATAGCACTGATACTGAGACATAGAATGAGAAGAGGATTACGTATCAAGTAATGGGAAAGCTTGTTTGGAGTTTGTGAAGCAGGAAAGATCTTGGAATGTTGAAAGAACTGAAAAAAGAGCAGTGTGACTGGGAAATAGTGAGTTAGGTAGAAAGTTAGGGAAGTTGAGGTTGTAAAGTCAAGAGGATCCATATCTTCTTAGCCATAGTTAGCAGCAGAGTTTGGATTCTATTCTAAGTGCAAAGTCCTAAAACAGGAAAGAGTTTGGCATGTTCAAAGTATAAGAGGATGCCAGTGTGATTAGAGTGTAGTGTGAGTGGGAATTTGGTAGGGACAAGGAGTTTGGATTTTTTATGTAAATGCCTGAGGATAATCCATAGTGAAGAGATTGAAGACGCATGAAAACCAAAGAGGCAAAATCTTGGAAAGGTGCACGTGATGGTTTTTGAATGTTGGTGAAGTCCAGAGCCGAAGGCCAAGAAAGAATTCGTGAGATGTCTTTGGGGGAAAAGGTGATTTTATTAAAGCACAAAGACAGGACCTGGGCAGTGGCAAGAAAGAGCTGCTGCACTGGGGTTGTGAGGAATGACTGATTATATACTTGAAGGCTGGGGGTAGGTAAAGAAAAAGGGAGGTGTCCCAAAAGACTTTCATATGCTAAAGAAGACCCTTGGGATACTGGAGGCCTTGCTATTATCAGGCTAAGGCAGTTTTTCCCTCTAGCAAAGCATTAACATTAAGATAGTTGGAAGTTTCCTCCAGGAAGTTAGGTTATTAATAAGAATGTTTTTTCTTTCATCAAGATATTTGTAAACTAAGGGTGCAGACTCAAGTCCTGTAGGACTGTAATCTCTAAAAGTTAAGCATTTGTTTTTCCTTCCTTTACCTTTAGGGCAGCCAGGAGTACCTGAGGACTGTCACTTATTCCACCTGGGATTGGGGTGGGGATTGCAGGGTGTCAGTTTGTGCTTTGTCCTGGGAGAGAAATGGGATACCATAGTACAAGTGGAAGGTTTGACCTTTAAGAGGGAGAAGAGAAGTTCATCTACTATAATAGGAGAAAAGAAGAGAAAATGTGTGCGGATGGAGATCAGATGACAGATTTAGGGATGAGAAGAAGGGAGTCCCCACTTCTGATGGTACCCTTCTCAGTGATTGGAGGCAAGATCATCAGAGTAGAGGGCAGAGGAGAGTGAAGGGAGAGGTTTGAGGAGAAAACAAAAATAAAATAATTATCTTGGAGCAAAAAGTTAATAGAGAAAAGGAGTAGATTTCAAACAGGCAGCATTTAGTACTTGTCTGATGTCTGTGAACATGAGTTTAAGTGTAACCTCTGAACAAGACTGTGGGATTTTCTCTAGGAACATTCAGCTGCTCAGATGCAAATTCAGAGCAGATAAATGGTTGGATTTATCCAGGATCAAGGATTTGCCAAACTAATTTACTGACCGAGAGAGTGACCAGGACATTGAGGAAGTGATAATAATGGTAGGCCATTGAATATGCTAGATAAGGAGGGAGAGGACAGGAGGAGGTGAGAAACTGGCATGCTCAATATATTATAATCTTAAGTCTATCCGTTTATCCATTCATCAGTGAATTTGAAGGGTTAATATATACAGTAAAACATTAAAAATGAAAAATATTAAAATGGCTAACAGACACATGAAAAAATGTTCACCACCATTATCCAGCAGGGAAATACAAATCAAAACCACATTGAGATACCACTTTACACCAATTAGAATGGCAAAAATTAACAAGGCAGGAAACAACAAATGTTGGAGAGGATGTGGAGAAGGGGCAGTGCTCTTACACTGTTGGTGGGAATGCAAGTTGGTACAGCCACTTTAATACAGATGTAGTGAAAAGAAGGGGCACATGCATCCCACTGTTCATAGCAGCAATGTCCACAATAGCCAAACTGTGGAAGGAGCTGAGGTCCCCTTCAGTAGATAAATGGATAAAGATGTGGTTCATATATACAATGGAATATTACTCAACCATCAGAAAGGATGAATACCAACTATTTGCATCAACATGGATGGAACTGGAGGGGATTATGCTAAGTGAAATAAGTCAAGCAGAGAAAGACAATTAGCATATGTTTCACTCATATGCGGAATGTAAGGAATAGCACAGAGGACATTAGGGGAAGGAAGGGAAAAATGAAGGGAGGGAAATCAGAGGGGGAGATGAATGGTGAGAGACTATGGACTCCGGGAAACCATCAGGGTTTCAGAGGGGAGGGGGTAGCCTTGTGATGAGTATTAAGGAGGGCACATATTGCATTGAGCACTGGGTGTTACATGCAAATAATGAGCCATGGAACACTACATCAAAACCTAATGATGTACTGTATGGTGACTAACATGACATAATAAAAAACTAAGTAAAACTTCAAAAGAATGGAAAAATAGTTAAAATAGCAAATTTTTACTGTATGTGTTTTACCACAATAATTAGGGAAAAACCCATAGCAGACCCAACAGAAAACCAGCTGTCACTCTGAAAATAAAGCCAAATAAACAGCAACAACAACAAAAAAATTAAAAATAAAAATAAGATATATAACAATAAATATAAAAGATTAATGACCCAGAGAAGACAGAAATTATAATCCATAGTATTGACTAGGCTAAGAGGCAAGTAGAAGAGTTTGTAAAAGGATCATTAGGGACAGTAGGAACATGTTTTTGGTGCAGCCAAAAAATAAGCTTTTAAAATTCTAGACATATTTCATATGTGACTACATAATCCTTTATCTTGCCTTTTTTTAGCAGGCTTCCAACTTAAATATTTCCAGTAGAAAGTAGCTTCACTATTCAAAAAGCTCATCATTCTGTCTTTGACCTTTTGTCTCTGGCTTCCATGAAGCTAGTCCAGGAAATAATCTTATAATTAACACTTAATCTCTCCAACTGTCCTGTTGAACTACTGCCAATCCATACCTATCTCCTAAGAAAGAAATAAGAGATAGTACTTAAAGATAAGTATCAACATGTTAGAAAATTTTATATTGATATAATCATAGAATCAGCTTTTGTTTATATGAATTATTATTAAGAAAAGTCCATACTTGGTATTTGGTTAACATTCTTGGATATAAAAGCATTTTCCTATATTCATTCACCTAAATATTCATAAGCTCCTGCTATTTGCCAGGCTAAGTACTAGAGATACACTAGCAAACAGGACAGTGAAGGTCCTTGCCTTTAGCAATCTTACATTCCTGTGCCAGACCTTATGATTATGTGGGAGTGGTGTCATTACTTTCTTTTACAGATAATGAAAGTGAAGCTAGATTACTCAACTTGGACCAGAAGCCAGGTCTTCAGACCCCCAGTTTTGTCTCTCTTCTATTCTGCATCATTTCCTTATTAGCATGATGACATCTACCTTTAGTTACCAATCACTTTTGGATAAATTTGAAGGATTTTTGACACATTATTTTCCCCATGATACTGAATTCATTTCAGTTGTGTATATGTGGGTACAGGGCATCAGAAGTTTCTCTACCATTATTTACCTCGTTAGAATATATATTATACTTTGTGATTTAAGTTATGTTACAAAAGGTAAGGGAGGGACCGACCTAATCATGTACAGCAAAGTACTTGTTCCCCTGTCTCATTTGTTCATTCTTCATTATTAATCCTGTCCTAGGAGCCCATGGGCCTCTCCACCTCACTATCAGTTAGGTGATAATGTACTCCATTGTCTGCTGACTTTGCCCACCATCAAATCTATTGCCAATTCAGGCAAAATGACCTTTGCCTTCCTCTTCTAATTTCCATAGGCCACTATTTGCCAGGTATCTTGCCTTGTCTGCACATCTCGGGTAGCTCAGCACTGCTTGAGGAAATCTAGGACTGCAGTTGACCTCTGAAATCCCACCTTTGCAGTACTTGGTGTGCAGTAAGTGTTCACATGCTATTGTCTGATTAAAACCTATGTTGAGGCATTTTTGAGCCTTTCATGCACCTTAGCTAAATCCTACCAATCTGATCTTCAGAGAATCTCAGTCTTATCCTTTTTTATTTCTACTTCCACCACTCTAATTCAGGCCCCTGGCATACAAATGCCCTTTAGCCCTCTTGCCTCCTTTCACTTGTTTTTGTTCACTTGGCAAAATTACAGTATTGGCAATTTTCTGTCTGCTTGGTGCTTGTACCTATGTATTGAAAGAGGCTGGAAAAAAACACATGACCACACTACCTGGTCTCACTTTCAATTCAGGACCACCACAGAACTCAAGTTAGACACTTAGTGTTGCCCTCCCAGCCCATTTCCTCCTTCCTGTTTCTAGATTTTTTTTTCATATTTTTCATACCACTATCCACATCCTCATTCTCAACTGAGAACTTTGCTTCCTATATTTGCATAGTACTTAAAAGTTTACAAAGTACTTTTGCATGCCTTTTCTGACTTAATCTCTTCCTCTTCTATCCCAGGAAATGGCTAGTTTGAGCAGCTGCCTTCTTTAGAGCCAATGACTCTTGGTCATTCACTTGGTTCCAGTATTTCCTTTACCTAGCTACATTTTAGAAGTCCTCACCATTTAAGCTGCACAGATCAACAACCTCTGCCTGCATTTTCCATTCTGAAAAAGGATCCTCATAACCTGCTTTTTTCACTCATAGGAACACTGTGTGAACATTTGTCTGTATTCTGATCCTTTTAAATCTTACAATACAAAGGAACAGATTTGCCATCCACATTCTTTGCCAGATTAATGCACAGCACTACAAAAGATAACCACCTTAGACTGGAGATGCAGTGATTACTGTGTTTGGCTCCAAAGTATATGTTCTGCAGTTTGCTATTCAAGAAAAATACCATTTGCACTATAACCTAGACTAGCTTCTACTTAAATATCAGTGTGCCCTGTTTTAATGTCTCTGTATATTAAGTCGAAAATTTCAGAATAAAATATAAATGAACTTTATCTTTCTAAAAGTATTCCTTCTCTTACTAGAAGGGTTCCTTTTGGGTTAAGCAGGTCCTCTGTAAATTTTAAATGATTTCACTTATAGAAATTCAGTTTAAGTTTATACCACCTTTCAGGAACATACCTTTCATGAAAAGGGAGGTACATTGTAACAGGCCAGTTCTAATTTTCATCACTGTGGTCTCCCTGTAAATGGTGTCATGAAATGGTCATATTTCCCTGCAGGAACAATATTATAATTGAGGGGTTGTGTTCCTGACCAAAAACTCAGCATCAAATAAATCATTGATATAATTGACAGTGTGGCATAAAAGCAAAGATATAGGAACTATAGATTTATAATTATTTTAAGTACTTACAAATTATGGTCCAAGTCCTATAAAATGGACATAAATGTAGTATATACAGTCATGCAAGGCACACCGATGGATAAAGCTCTTAGAATACAACTTTATTGTATAGTAAAGTTTATTAAAAATAAACCATTAGTCTTGAGAAATCTATTTTTAGCAATAAATCAATACTTCTTTTGCTATCATGTAATATAGAAATGGAGAGGGGGCATGTGGGAAGTGACCCATCTAAATGACTTAACTTTGGTTTTCAGGCAGGACAGTACATAAGAATTTTAAAAAGTCAGATTTCTGGGCCTGAACCCAGAGAGTAGGCCTGGGGGTGGGGCAGGAAAAAGAATATGTGTTTTTAAAAATTCCCTAGGTGATTCTAATTTCTAATACATGGCCAGGTTAAGAACCCTAGGCCTAGATATGTCAGCACAGAGATTTTTCTTTTCTCCTCCCTTTTCTTTTTCCAGTAAGCTGATAACATTCAGGATCATTCCGTTGGCCATAAAATTTGTACAGGTAATATGTTTAGTAATGTTTCCAAGGTGTTTCTTCCATCGAAAAACATTTTTAGAAGTAAAGAGTGTCTTGAAATTTGAAAAATATTTTAATAAGTCAGGACTAACCACAATTCTCTACTCACCCACTTCTGTCTCTAGCTTTAAAAAGTCTCAGGGCTTGTAAGAAACATATGCTCTTAAATCATATTTTAGAAGGTGACAGTTTTATTGACAGCCGTTAGAGTTCTTCACAGTTGATTGGGATGCAGTAAGAATTTCTAGGTCTTTAATCACTGGTCTTTTTAAGGAGTTGCACTTGTGACCTATTAGAGGTACTTGTTTAATATCTTTTTCCCCCTAGTAGATCGAAAGCTCCATGAAGGCAAAGACCAGTTCTTCATATAGCCTTTAATCTCCCCCATAAATCCTAAGACACAGAAGAAACTCAGTAAATATTTATTGAACACTGAGATTACAGCACCTACCCCAATTGAGAAGACAAGTATCAGATGCTATTTCCTGACTCCTGTTTGTACACTTTTAAGAAAATCTTTTCCTGGACAGGTTGCATTCAAAGGTCCTGACATGTCAACCTAAATTTTATTACCATAGCATTTAGAGCTGGGGGACACATAGGTAATATTATGTACCTACTTCTTTTTTTAAGATGAGGAAACTGAGGCCTGGAGAAAGTGCTTTGTTAAGGTTATCATGCCAAGTTTTTTTTTTCTTTTCTTGTTTTTATCCTTTTACCCCATTTATTATGTATTTGAGTACCTGCTATGTGCTAGCCTTAAGGAGCTAATGGTCTCTTTCTTTTGGGAACTAAAAGGTCATTTTCAAAAAAAGGATAGAGTTGGGGGTTAGTGCTCTGGAGGTTTGAGGAGAGGAGAGAAAATATGAAAAAGCTATGCCAGAAAGTGAAAAATAATATATTGACCAGAAAAACACAGCAAGGTTGGTGAGCAGTGTTCAAAGCCCTGATGTAGGTCATGACTTCAGTTTTATATATTGAAACCCATCTGCCTATTGTGTGACTTTGTCCCATAATTAGCTATTAGACACTGGTACAAAGAAAGTGGATAGTAGGAATGATCAAGGGTTGGACTTTGGCTATATGAATACAGAAGTGTCATCACCCTCATCAACAAAAGCATCATAATGAGGCAAGAAATTTGTGGTTTTGGCAACAGTGTCACTGAAGTGATGCACTATGGAACCTAAGCTGGATAAGGAAGGAGGTGAAAAAAATTCTGACAAAGAGGGAGAAAATAGGGAGGAAGAAGGATCAGTGAACTGGAGATCATAATGAGCTGAAAAAACAATAGTGATAGTGGGAGTAGTTGAACCAGCAACCTTGAAGGTTGTAGACAGAGAATGTCATGTTTGAACTAGTGATTTTGGAGATGGAATGATAAAGGGTGATGATAATTTCCAAAATGCATGGCATGCGTGGCTGACATGGAATGGGAGAGAAAGTCATTGGAGATGAGGAGGTTAAGAAACTAAGAAGTCTCAGTGTGTTAGCTGTGCTATAGCATACTTTCATTAAATTATCTTCCTTTTAAATGATAATGAAAAGACAACCCACACACAGCAAAATTTTAATCTATTCAGAAAAAATAAATTAGAGGCAAAGTTTATGAAGTGAGGTGAACACATTCTATAGTCTGAGGAAATTCATGGGAGCTAATAACATTCAGTAACTATTTCCTCTTTAGTAGTTTTACTGTGAAATTTATTATCTGAATCAAGCTTTTTTTTTTAGGTGGAGGATGGAATATTTATTAATGTTCACAAGAGACACATTTAAATGTCAGCTCTAGGACAGTTATTCTAGGCTATTCAAAGTCTATTCTCCAAGGAATTTGAAGAGCTCTCAGAATGGATATGTTAAATTAGCTGTTGCAGTAAGAAAGTTGTGTGGATTTTCAATCTCTGCCTCTCTGCTGTCTTCCTTGTCTTGGCACATGCTCAAGTTTCCTCTTCTAAGAAACATTTCCTCAAACCCTGCTTCCCCCTCAAGTTACCCTCTCAACTTTCTTCTTCCTTTCATTGTTATAAATATTTACTTTCTTCTTTATTGGAAATAGCTATTTTTCTTGAAATATACTGGGGGGGGGGCGCCTTGGTGGCTCAGTGGGTTAAAGCCTCTGCCTTCGTCTTGGGTCATGATCCCAGGGTCCTGGGATCGAGCCCCACATCAGGCTCTCTGCTCAGCAGGGAGCCTGCTTCCTCCTCTCTCTCTCTGCCTGCCTCTCTGCCTACTTGTGATCTCTGTCAAATAAATAAATAAAATCTTTTTTTAAAAAAAGAAAGAAATATACTGGAGGGAAAAGAGCTGTAATCCTGCCATCATAACATACAGCTTTTGTTATTTGAGGGTATACTTTTCTCTGTCTGCATGTATGTATATATTTTTCAGTTTTTAAAAAGATTTATTTATTTTAGAAAGTGGGCGCGTGCACAAGTGAGTGAGCGGGAGAGGTGGGGCAAAGGAGAGAGAGAATCTCCAGCAGACTCCCCACTGAGCACAGAGCCAGATGCAGGGCTTAATCTCACAACTCTGACTGAGATCAGGACCTGAGCTGAAATCAGTGGTTGGAAGCTCAACCAACTGAGCCACCCGGTACCCCTATTTGTTCAGTTTTAATCACAGACTATAAAGTTTTATGAGAGTAGAAGGCCTGTTTTGTTTGCCACTGTATATCTAGTATGTGCCTAAAATATTAGGAAGAGCTCCATAATTAAATGTTGAATAGATAAATGATATATACTTTAAATTTATATTTTTATTTTTTCTATTTAACATATCAAACATTTCCTGATTTTCTTCATATTCTTTATGATAGTTAACAAGTATTTTATTGATTTAATATATCATAAATTACTATTTTCCTGTAGTTCGATATTTCAAATAGTTTATAATTTTTTATTATGCCTGACAATGTATGTCTTTCTGTGTTCATGTATTTGTTTACTGTTGTTTGTTGAACCATTTTTTGAGATAAATTCCAAAGAGTAGGATTATTAGGCAAAAGAGTTGAGGATTTTTATTCTATTAAGCTTACTAAAAAAAAAATTGTACATTTCTTAAATGCCTTAGAATTTGGCTCCTACCCTTGCCACTTCAATGAAACACCACTTCTTAAAGGTCACTAATGGCTTCCTAATTGCCAAATCAACCCGCCTGTTCTAAGAACCCTCTTGACCTCTCTTGCAATATTTAATACTAATTTACCATCACTTTCTTGAAACTCTCTTCACTCTTGGCTTGATGACATGGCATTATTTTGGTTCTCTTTCTTCCTCCCTGACTGATTTTTTTGCTTTGAACCTCCTAGATGAAGCCTTTCCCAAGTTTCTCTTCTATCTACTTCAACACTATTATCTATATTAATAACCCCCAAATCTGTATCTTTAGTGTTGACCTCTTTCTTAAACTCTAGTCTTGCATTGCTTGACTCTCTTTAATGCCCGCATAGCATATGTCATCATGTCTTTTTTAAAAAATCATTAACATATAATGTATTATTTGCCCCAGGGGTACATGCCTATGAATCATCAGGCTTAACATATTTCACAGCACTCACCATGGCACATACCCTCCCTAATGTCCATAACCCAACCACCCTATCCCTAACCCCCACCCCCCAGCAGCCCTCAGTTTGTTTTGTGAGATTAAGAGTATATTATGGTTTGTCTCCCTCCCAATCCCATCTTGTTTCATTTTTTCCATCATGTCATCATGTCTTAACAATGAATTAATTTTCCCTCTCCAGTCAGTTCCCCTATTTTATCTCTGATAATGCTACTGCCATCCCTGGAGTCTAGGCAACATGGAGACATTTTGACCATTTTTCCTTCCTTGCTCAATCCATTGCATCAGTTGCTCTGTTACATTAAATTCTAATTCTACAGTATCCCTTTTTTCTTTTGTTTTGTTTTTCCTGAATTCATTCATTCATTCATTCATTCAACAAATACTTAGAACTGTCATATGTCCTGCACTGATTAATGCACCAAGGATATAGGCAGTGAACACGATAGACAAAAATACTGGCCATCATGAAGCTGATATTCTAGTGGGTGAAATATTAGAATGTCAGATAATGAAAGTTATACGAGAAAAAATTAGGGAAGTTGGATAGGGAAGATTGAGACAAAGTGTGTATGTGTGCACAATTTAAAATGGTATACTTCAAGAAAGTTAACTAAGAAGGTGACATTTAAGCAGAGATTTTTTTTTCTTTTAAAGATTTTATTTATTTATTTGGCAGAGAGAGAGAGAGATCACAAGTAGGCAGAGAGGCAGGCAGAGAGAGAGGGAGAAGCAGGCTCCCTGCTGAGCAGAGAACCAGACGTGGGACTCGATCCCAGGACCTGAGACCATGACCTGAGCTGAAGGCAGAGCCACTGAGCCACCCAGGTGCCCTTAAGCAGAGATTTGAAGGAGGTCAGGAAAGGGTTAGATATGGAATGGCACAATTGAAGCATTCCAAGCAGAAGGACTGGCAAGTGAAAGGCCTTGAGATGGGGGAGTATAAGTGTTCCAGAAATAGCAAAGTGACATTGTGATGAAGCAGAGCAAATAAAACAGAGTCATAAGAGGTGTGGTCAAAGAAGGTAAAGGGAGAGAGGGAGAGGACCAGATCTGGTGCCATTGGAGAATTTTGAGAAAAGGAGCAATCTGATTTGATTTTTTTATTAATAAGAAAGCTCTGGCTTCTGGGTTGAGATTAACTGTAGTGGGGCAAGGGTAAAAACAGGAATAAGGAAAGAAACTATTGCATTAAGCCAGGAGAGAATTGATGGTGGCTTGGATATGGACAGTGGTGGTGAAACTAAAGAAAAATTGTTGGATTCTGGATTTGCTTTTGAATGAATATGGGATGTGAGAGGAAACAGCCATCAAAAATGACACCAAGGGGGCGCCTGGGTGGCTCAGTTGGTTAAGCCACTGCCTTCGGCTCAGGTCATGATCTCAGGGTCCTGGGATCGAGTCCCGCATCGGGCTCTCTGCTCAGCAGGGAGCCTGCTTCCCTCTCTCTCTCTCTCTCTCTGCCTGCCTCTCCGTCTACTTGTGATCTCTCTCTGTCAAATAAATAAATAAAATCTTAAAAAAAAATGACACCAAGGTTTGGCCTGAACTGGAAGACAATGGTTTTCAACAACTTGTGTGTCTGTGTGTGTCTGTGTGTGTGCATGCACACGTGTGCCTTTTTATACCTTTTTCTTGGAACTCCCATAAATCATGTTATGTTACCTGTTACATTACATTATGTTGTATTCCTTAATTACTTTTCACTTGGGCTATGTTAGTAGTCTTAATAAATATTCAGTCATAAATCTGACCTCCTCTCCTAGCCTTTCTCCCAGTTCATCCTTTATAAAATGAGGCTTTAATCATATGACCATCTTGATGACTTCCAATTACACTTAATTCAGCAGGCAGACTCCTCTGTCTTGCCTTCAAGGCCCTCCATATTATAAACCCAGTCTATTTCTTTAGCTCTGTCCTTTATTATTCCCTTACATATTCTAAGTAAATTGGCTTACTGCTCCTTGAATATTGTGTTTAAATTAGCATCTAACATGTTATAGATCATTCTTACATGGTATAACAAAATGGTTAAGATCACAGAATCTATAAATGAACACACCAGGTTGGAATTGTGGTTCCATTTCTCATTGTACTTTATTTAACCTCTGTGTCTGTTTTCTATCTATAAATAGGGGTAATAGTAATTCTACTTCATAGAGATTTTTTTTTCTTTTTTTTTTAAGTTAAGGCAGGGATTTTCTTTCCTTTTTTAAATTTTTATTTATTTATTTGACACAGAGAGAATGAGAGCACAAGCAGGTGGAGTAGCAGGCAGAGGGAGAGGGAGAAACAGGCTCCCTGCTGAGTAGGAGCCTGACACAGGGCTCCATCCTAGGAGCCTGGGATCATCACCTGAGCCACCCATGCACCCCTATAGAGATGTTTTGAGGATGAAAAGATTTTATATGTAAAGCACTTAAACAGTGCCTGACAAAGTGCTCTAATGTGTTAGCTGTTATTATGGTTATTACTGTTAGTATTTTTGTTTATTCTCATTCTCCCCTCTCACTCTCCTCACCTCCACCTCCATAATATCAGATCCATGAAGGCAGGAATTTTTGTTGTGTTCACTGCTCTATCTATAGTAACTACGGTAGTGACACATAAGAAACACCACTCAGTAAATATTTGTGGAATGAATGATTGCAGTTTCCTCAGCCTGAGGTCCCTACTACTGTTGCCTCTTTCTCCTGCTCTGTTTCTTAAAAACCCATCGAACTTGTAAGTCTCCTCCTGAACGCCATTTATTCCATGGAACACCTTGTTATTTTTCTGATTCTTCTCCCCAAGCTAAATTTAATCTCTCATTTCTTTGAATTCCTATTATATCTTACTTATGCATTTCTTACATCCCTTACCTTTCTTTCCCTTAGTCATTTGTATCTCATCTTGCCTACTAGATAGTAAGTTCTTAAAGCACGGACTGTATTACTCATTTTTATATCACCTGTAGTGTCTGGTATAATACCTTGAACATACTAGATGTTCAATAAATATATGCTGATTGAATTGAATTTGTCCTCCTATTTATATACATTTTATATGAATTTTCAGATTTCTAAGTCATGCTTCAAAGTATTAAATCTCTATGTAATTTATTTCTTAGGTATCCTAAGTGTTTGAGTTTTTAGAAAGACTATATTTTTTATGTTCAGTTGCAGAAGAGGTACATTTGTCTTAATCAAACCTTGCTTTAATTGCCTAAAGACTGTGCCAGATCATAAATTTTTCTAATGGTAAAAGGGAGGGTTTATCAAATATGGTATCTTACAGCTGGAATTCGGTGGTCTGGTAACTTTTCCTAAGAACCAGGATGAAGAAAAAAGGCTTTGTGAAGATATAGTATGTGTCACAAAATCCATGCACTTAGGCTCATGCACTTATAGGGTAAGCTCCTCAAATCCTCACTCATTATTTACTCATCATTATGCTTAAATCATGATTATCGAATTTCCCAGCCAACGGCTGTGGTGAGGCAATTTAGAAATGTTAGGCTCATAGAAGATAGGAAGGAGGTACGGCTGACTATAAGGAAGCAGACTGAAAAAAAACAAAACAAAACAAATAACAGGCCAAGGACTCACAGCAGTGTGGGACTAATAACCTGTATTGCTTAAATAGGCCTTGAGGGCATCAGTGTGTTATAATATAGTACAGTAATTGATGTTCATAATAATGACCCAAATTCATCAAAAATGATTAAATTCTGATCACCATATTCTATTTATGAAAATAAGCAGCAAGTATTGTGTTTACATTCCTATCCATCAGATTAAATTAAAAATGGTTTGTTTATAATAAGCCTTAAACTAGCTGGACAATGTAGATAATTTGATTTGAGAGATTATAGATAATCAAGGTTTTCCTGCATTTAGTATATACTTTCTTATTCAGGTTCCTCTAACTGGAATTGAAATACAGTTAGGAGGCAGCATGAGGCAGTAAATTCATAAAAATGAATTGTTCATTTACCCTACATTTATAACATAGGAAATACGATTATAGAGCAGATGTTGACTGATTGAAATGCTGTATGCTCAATCATGTTAGTGTTTATTTGATAAGGAATGCCATTTGTTTAGCTTTGCTCATTTATTCAGTGACTGTGGCCTGGAATTTTATTAGATGCTATATAGCTGTACCCACCAGAACGCTGAGAGATGTGGAGCTTGAATGAAATTGGTAAGAACTTAGAACTCTTTAGTTTGGGAAATGAAAATGGAAAGAAGTCTTTAATTTGGAAAGTTTTCAATATTAAACCTCTTGGTTTTGTTTAATTTATATATGGGTACTGGAACACAGAAATGACTAATAAGTTTGGCAATATTATTTTTTTAACTTTTTTCTGAAAACGCATTTTCCTAAAAGTCTTTTTAGTGACTACCCAGAGAGAGAACCAAGAAAATTTCCTGAAATGGAATCATTTACAGCTAACGTGTTTCTGAATAATAGAGAAAACTAAAATTTAATTTTAAAAGTACTTCAATACTAAATAGCTCTTATATTTGAAATAAATTTTCAACTAATTCTTTATTTTCCCTTGGAGCCAGTTAGAAAATATCTTTTGTGTTGTAACAAGATTATAGCAAATGATTTCATGGAAACATTTATTCAAATCTTGTATTTTATTAGCTGGTAATATCTGGGCCTTTGTGATATAGAAATGAGTACAATAAATATTTGAATGAATAGATTTAGGACCTAGATAATTTGGAAGAATCATTTCAAAACTTGGATTAACTATGATATCTAGAACTAGTGTTTTAGGCCTTCTTGCAACATATTGTACAATTCAAGATACAGTGAAACAGATTTTAAAAATTAAGACCTTGGGGCACCTGGGTGGCTCAGTGGGTTAAAGCCTCTGCTTTCCACTCGGGTCGTGATCCCAGGGTCCTGGGATCAAGCCCCGTATCGGGCTCTCTGCTCAGCAGGGAGCCTGCTTCCTCCTCTCTCTCTGCCTGCTTCTCTGCCTACTTGTGATCTCTGTCTGTCAAATAAATAAATAAAATCTTTTTAAAAAAAAAAGGAAAAAAAATTAAGACCTTAAGCAATGTATATTATCTTTTTCAAAAGACTTATTTATTTTAGAGAGGGGGTTGCAAGAGAGTGGGAGAGTGGAGGGAGAGGAAGAGGGAGAGAATCTCAAGCAGACTTCATTCTGAGAGTAGAGCCTGATGCAGGTCCATTTCCCCACCCTGAGATCATGACCTGGGCTGAAATCAAGAGTCGGATGCTCAACTGATCGAGCCACCCAAGTACTCCATTAAGCAGTGTATTTTGGAAAGAACTTTATTTTAAAGAATAAATAGGTTTCTAAACTCCCATCCAAATATTTTTGTGTATATTTCACCCTCTTGAGAAAGGCAGAAGAGGATTTTTAAAAAGATTTTTATTTATTTATTTGACAGATCACAAGTAGGCAGAGAGGCAGGCAGAGAGAGAGAGGAGGAAGCAGGCTCCCCACTGAGCAGAGAGCCCCATGCGGGGCTCGATCCCAGGACCCTGGGATCATGACCTGAGCCGAAGGCAGAGGCTTTAACCCACTGAGCCATCCAGGTGCCCCAGAAGAGGATTTTTAATAGTTGCCATTGCAGGTCAAGAGTTTTTAACCTTTACAAGCTACACAACCTATCTGAAATTGGTTCAAAAAGATGTGGTATTTTATACAAATGTAGCATGTTATGCAGCATTACAGGTTTCTTATGATCTCTATAAATAGCCTTTAAAATGTATTAATTTATTTAAAAATAATAATCCCAATACATGTTAACATGCTCCTTCCTCAAGAGCATTCCTAATGATTTCCCCACAGGTGAACACAATGGCCACCAGTGTAGTTTGGTGTGTTGCCTTAATCAATGACAAGGTGCCAGGAGTTTTACTCATCACTGCTTTTATTTTCAGCAACAGTTTTATTAAGATATAATGCACATACCATACACTTCACTATTTAAGGTGCACAGTGGTTTTTAGTATATTTACAGAATTCTGCAATCATCATCAAAATCAATTTTAGAGTCACAAAAAAGTCCCAAATCTATAATCACTCCCCACTTCCCTCTAATCTTCCCCTCCTCCAATCCCCCAAAACCATTAATCTACTTTCTGTCTCTATATATCAGACTGTTCTGGGCATTTCACATAAATGGAATCATATAATCTGTGTTTTTTTATTATTGTCTTTTTCACTTAGCGTAGTATTTTCAAGGTTCATCCATGTTGTAGCATGAATCAGTATCTTATGCTTTTTGTGGTGAAAGAGTATTCTATTCCATAGATTCTATATTTTGTTTATCCATTCATCAGTGGATGGATGTTTTTGAATTGTTTCTACTTTGGGCTATTATAAATAATGCTGCTATGAACATTTGTATGCATGTTTTTGTGTGGACATTTGTTTTCAGTTCTTTTGAGTATATACCTAGGAGTATAATTTCTGGGTCATATGCTAACCCTATGTTTAACTTTTTGAGGAGCTACCAGACTTTTCCAAAGTGACTGTAGCATTTTACATTCCCACAAGGAACATATAAGGGTTCCAGTTTTTTTCCCCACATTTTCATCAACACTTAATATCTTTTTTATTATGTCTATCCCAATGAATCTGAAGTGGCATTTTGTTTGTGATTTTGATTTCCATTTCCTAAAGGCTAATGATATTAACCATCTTTTTATGTGCTTATTGGCTAATTGTTTATCTCCTTTGGAGAAATGTCTGTGCCAATCCTTTGCCTGTTTTTAAATTGAGCATTCATCTTTTTATTGTTGAGTTGTAAGAGTTCTTTATATAGTCTGAGTATGAGTCCCTTATATATATATGTGACTTAGAAATACTGTCTCCAATTCTACGGGTTGTTTCTTTCACTTTCTTGATGGTGCCCTTTGTAGCACAAAAGGTTTCAATTTTGATAATGTCCACTTTATTAATTTTTTTCTTTTGTTGCTTGTGCTTTAAGTGTTATTTCTAAGAAACCATTGCCTAACCCAAGTTCACAAGGATTTTTACTCCAGTGTTTTTGTCTAAGGTTTTATAGTTTTAGCTGTTACATTGAAGTCTGTGATCCATTTTCAGTTAATATTCTTGTATAGTATGAAGAAGGGATCCAATTTCATTCATTTGCATATGGGTTACGCATGTCCCCACACCATTGTTAAAGACTTTTATTTTCCCTCTTTGGATTGAATTGTCTTGGCATATTTGTGAAAAATTAATTGATTGTAAATGTGATGACTGATTTCTGGACTCTCAACTCTACTCCATTAATCTGTTGTCTATCCTTAAGCCAGTCCCACTGATAAATATGTCTATCCTTATGCCAGTACCACACTGTATTGATTACTTTCTAGCTTTGTAGTAGGTTTTTAAATCAGGAAGTGTGAGTTCTCTAACTCTATTTTTTAAAATTGCTGTGCCCCTTGGAATTTCCATATGAATTTTAAGATCAGCCTGTCAATTTCTACAAAAATTCTGATTAGGAATTTGATAGGGATTATGTTGAATCTATAGATCAATTTGGGAAATATTGCCATCTTAACAGTATTAAGTCTTCCAGTCTGAACATGAAACATCTTTCCATTTATTTAGATCTTCTTTACTTTCTTTCAACAATATTTTGTAGTTTTCAGTATATTTTACACTTCTTTTATAAAATTTGTTTCTAAGTTATTTTATTTCCAGCTTCATTGCAATATAATTAACATAAAATTATATAAATCTGAGGTGTCTGACTGATGATTTTATATACATAATCTATTTCAAAATAATTACCATAAGATTAGTTAACACATAGATCACCTTACATAGTTAACCATTTTTTCGGTGATGAGAACTTAAAAGATTTGCTCTCTTAGCAACTTTCAAGTATATAGTACAGTATTGTTAACTGTAGTCACCATCCTACATTCAATCCCCAGAACTTATTCATCTTATAACTGGAAGTTTGTATTCCCCACCCCTCCCCCACTCCCCTTGCCATGGCCACCACTGATCTTTCTTTTTCTATAAGGTCAGGTTTTTTTAGATTCCACATGTAAGTGAGATCATACAGCATTTATCTTTCTCTGTCTGACTTATTTCATTTAGTGTAATGTCCTTGGGTTCATCCGTGTTGTCACTAATGGCAGGATTTCCTTTTTTCATGACTGAATAACAACATGCTATTATATGTATAGAATATTCTGTATTCTATATAATAATATACACACACACATCACATCTTCTTTATCCATTCATCAATTAAAGGACAGGTTGTTTTTATATCTTGGCTATTGTAAATGATGCTGTGAATGTGGGAGTTGCACATCTCTTCGAGACAGTGATTTCATTTCCTCTAAATATATACTCAGTGGGATTGCTGAATCACATGGTCCCTCTATTTTTTTTAACTTAATTCTAGCTAGTTAACATACAGTGTTATACTACTTTCAGGTGTATGATACTAATTCAACAATTCCATACCCCAGTGTTCATCACAAGTGCCCTCCTTAATCCCCACCACCTATTTCACCCATCCCCCCACTCACCTCCCCTCTGGTAACCATCAGTTTGTTCTCTGCTGAGTTTCTGTTTCTTGGTCTGTCTCTCTCTGTCTTTTTTCCCCTATGTTCATCTGTTTTGTTTCTTAAATTCCACATATCAGTGAAATCATATGCTATTTATCTTTCTCTGATTTCACTTTATGTTATCCTCTCTAGCTCCATGCATGTTGTTGCAAATGGCAAGATTTCATCCTTTTGGATGGCTGGGTAGTATTCTATTGTATATATATAACACACCTTATTTACCCAGTCATCAGTCAGTGGACACATGGGCTGCTTCCATATCTTGGCTATTGTAAATAATGCTGCTATAAACACAGGGATGCATGTTCCCCCTTAAATTTGTATTTTGTATTCTTTGGGAAAAGAACCAGTAGTGCAATTGCTGGATCTTAGGGTAGTTCATTTTTAACTTTTTGAGGAACCTCCATTCTGTTTTCCAGAGTGGCTGCACCAGTTTGCATTCCCACCAGCAGTGCAAGAGGGTTCCCCTTTCTCTACATCCCTGCCAAAACCTGGTGTTTCTTGTGTTGTTGATTGTAGCTGTTCTCATAGGTGTGAGGTGATACCTCATTGTAGGTTTGATTTGCATTTCCCTGATGATAAGTGATAATGAACATCTTTTCATGTGTCTCTTGGTCATTTGGGTATCTTCTCTGGAGAAATCTCTGTTCATGTCTCTGCCCATTTTTAATTGGATTATTTGGGTATTGAGTTGTGTAACTTCTTTATAGTTTTTGGATACTAACCTTTTATCAGATATGTAATTTGCAGGTATCTTCTCCCATTCAGTAGCTTGAATTTTAGTTTTGTTGATTGTTTCCTTCGCTGTGCAGAAGCTTTTTATTTTGATGTAATGATTTATTTTTGTCTTTGTTTCCCTTGCCTCAGGAAACATACCTAGAAAAAAAGTTGCTACAACCAATATCAGAAGTTACTGTTCTAGGATTTTTTAGGTTTCAGGTTTCACATTTAGGTCTTTAATCCATTTTGAATTTATTTTTTGTATGATAGAAGAAAGTGGTTCAGTTTCTTTTGCATGTTGCTGTCCAGTTTTCCCAACACCATTTGTTGAAGAGTCTTTTTCTCACTGGATATTCTTTCCTGCTTTGTTAAAGATTAATTGAACAATTAATTATGGGTTTATTTCTGGGTTTTCTTTTCTGTTTTGCTGATCTGTGTGTCTATTTTTGTGCCAGTACCATACTGCTTTGATTACTACAGCTTTGCAATATAACTTGAAGTCTGGAATTATGAAGCCTCCAGCTTCACAATCTTTTTCAAGATTACTTTGGATATTCGAGTTCTTTTGTGGTTCTATACAAATTTTAGGATTGCTTCTTCAGGTGCTTTAAAAAAGTGCTTTTGGGGTTGCCTGGGTGGCTCCATGAGTTGGGTGGCCAACTCTTGATTTCAGCTCAGGTCATTATCTCAGGGTCCTGGGATCAAGCCCTGCATTGGGTCCTCTGCTCAGTGTAGAGTCTGCTTGAGGATTCTCCCTCTCCCCTTCCTTCTGCTCATACTACTTTTTCTCTCAATTAAATAAATCCTTAAAGAATTTTTTAAAAATGCTCTTGGTATCTTGATAGGGATTGCATTGAATGTGTAGATTGCTTTGTGTAGTATAGACATTTTAATAATATTTGTTCTTCTTCACATGGTTGTTCTATTTTTAATTTCTTGAGGAATTTCTATGTTGTTTTAACAAGTGGTTATACTAACTTACATTCCCAACAACAGTGCAAAGGGGTCCCTTTTTTCCTACATATTTACCATCTCTTGTTATCTGTTATCTTTTTGATAATAGTCATTCCAATAAGTATGAGGTAACAGCTCATTGTGGTTTTGAATTTCATTTTCCTGATATTGGCCTCCTTTTCATGTATCTGTTCACCATTTGTATATCTCCTTTGAAAGAATGTCTATCTAGGTCATTTGCCAATTTTTAATTAGATTATTGTTTATATTTTGGTTTTGATGCTACTGTAAATGGAGTGTTTTTTAATTTAATTTCCAACTATTCATTACAAGTATAGACATGCAACTAATTTTTATATTCATCTTGCATCTTGTAAACTTGCCAAATTCATTTTTTATAGGATTATTTATTTTAGAAAAAGACAGCATGAGTGGGAGGAGTAGAGGGAGAGACAGATTCTCAAGCAAACTCCATGCTGAGCATGGATCCTGATGTGGGGTTCAATCCCAGGACCTGAGCCGAAACCAAGAATCGGATGCTTAACTGACTATGCCACTCAGACTCTGCAACTTCCCAAACTAATTTATTAGTTCTAGTAGTTTTTGTGGATTTCTTAACATTATCTTTATATACTATTATGTCATTTGTGGGCAGAGATAGTTTTACTTCTTTTCCAATCTGGATGTCTTTTATTTCTTTTACTGCCTAATTTCATAGGTAGAACCTCTACTACAATATTGAATAGAAGCCGTGAGAGCAGATGGCCTTGGCTTGTTCCAGTCTTTCATCCTTTCATATTACATTAACTCTGGGTCTTTCTGAGGTACCCTTTATCCAGATGAAGAACTTCTCTTCCATTCCTAATTTGTTGAGTGTTTTTTTTTTTTTAATCACAAAAGGGTGTTGAATTTTGTCAACTTTTTTTTGTCTTTTGAAATAATTCATTGGTCTTTTTTCCTTTATTCTATTCATACGGTATATTTCATTAACTGATTTTGTTATGTTAAACCTTTTATTCCTGGGATAAATCCCATTTGGTCATGCTGTAAAATCCTTTCTATATGTTTCTGGTTTCAGTAAGGTAATATTTTGTTAGGGATTTTATGGCTATATTTATGAAATATTGGTCTATAATTTTCTTATGATATCTTTGCCTGGTTTTGGTATGAAAGTTACACTGACCCCACAGAGTAAATGGGGAAGTGCTCCTTGCTTTCTACTTCATAGAAGTGTTTGTGAAGGATGGCTGTTAATTGCTCTTTAAATATGTATTAGGGACACCTGTGTGGCTCAGTGGGTTCAATGACTGCCTTCTACTCAGGTGATGATCCCAGGGTCATGGTATCAAGGCCCTGCATTGGGCTCCCTGCTAGGCGGGGAGCCTGCTTCCCTCTCTGCCTGCCACTCCCCCTGCTTGTGCATGCTCGCTTTCTTTCTCTCTGACAAATAAGTAAATAAAATCTTTAAATGTGTAATAAAAATTCACCAGTAAATCTGTCTGAGCCTAGGCTTTTCTTCGTGAGTTGTTTTTTAATAACTAATCTCTTTACTTGCTGTAGTTCTATTCAGATTTTCAATTTCTTCTTCAGTCACTTTTGGATGTTTTTATCTTTCTGGGGATTTGGCCATTTCAGCTAAGTTGTCTAGTTTGTACACATACAGTTGTTCATAGTATTTTTACATCTGTATAGTCCCTAGTAAGGTCCCCATTCTCATTCCCAGTTTTAGTAATTTGGTCCTTCTTTATTTTTTGCTTCATCAGCCTAGTGTTTGTCAGTTTTGTTGATCTTTTCAAAGAATATAAATAGCCTTTTGAGAAAAGAAGCAACAAATTAAAAATTAGAAGGCAGCTAAGTAACCACTATATAGTGATGTCACTGGTAGTGTATTATTGACTACTTGTTTCTTAATATCTGGAGACTAAGTTGCTTCATTTATAAAATGGGGCAGTGAGGCTTGCTTCACTGATCTGATTCTAAGATTAGATGAAATAACATGTAAAATCTCAAGCATATTACCTGTTCATGGTAGACTTTCAATAATTGCTCATACCCTTTTTTTCTATATCATTATGCTGACCCCACTTTAACTTATTATTCTTTGGTTGCCAGTCTAATTCAATAAAATAAACATTAGAAATTACTTTTCTCCTAAAGTCTAAAATATATTTTTCTGCATTTTCTGCCTATCAGAGAACCAAGTTGATGTTCATTTTCTCTAAGAGTTAGGGACACATCAATTTATGAATGTTAACAGGTGAAACAATGATAGTTTAATATTAATCTAGATGATTCTTAAAGCACAGCTGAGATCCTATATAATAAATTATTATGATCTGTATTATTTTAATCTTTTTTTCTCACTTCAGTAGTAATTTCATTTTCCTATCAAATATCCATAGAGATAATTTCTCTTCTTGAAGGGGAGCACCATCTCTGTGATAACTTTAATGTTTTTGAGAGACCATTATAACCTTTTAATGAACTTTATGGTAATTTAATACTGCTATAAAAGTTATCAAAAGTGCTTTCAAATTGTGGTATACACAATTTGAAAAAGTAAATAAAATTTCAATTTTCAATTACTTGAAAAAGTAAATAAATTTACTTTTATTTAAGTAAAGAGAGGGAGCTCTGCATTGGGCTGGTGAGAAAGGTACCTCTGATCCAATTTTACTTTTTATTAAAAGTTTTACATCCCGTTAGTAGAATTGACATTTTCTCTTTCCTGAGTATCCTTTGGCCTAATCTCCTCCATAGATTCATACCCTCATTGCTTGCTATTAATTTGGGGAAACAACATTTTTCTTATAAACTTTGAGTCAGTGAATAACGACTCCTCTTTAGAAATAGGAATTGAATGTTATTTTCACAAGTATGAACTCAATGTTTGGCTGAGATTCTTCTGAAATGAGGAAGATTTGATAATGCCTCACTTCATATGTGTCTGGCTAGCTGTGGTAATATGTATCTCATGAGCCCCATCACTGGCTTTACCCTGCGGATGACTGACATAGCTGGAAAAATTGAATTGCAGAGTAGGATTATAGTTAAGTTATGATAGGATCTCTGTGGTCCACACTGACACAAGTAGATCACAAAACGGTCATGATTCTAACACTGATGATAGGAAAGCACTCCATCCCTTCAGGGCCCTTATCAGTAGTTACCAGAAGCAGCTACTCATCTCAGTAGATCCCCAACTCCAGCCATAAGACTTTTTTTTTCCCCTGTGGGATATAGATGGTGAAGACTCCTGAATGGATGAGAATTCATTTCTAAGAGACCTCTCTTTTAGACAACTCATACTTTGCTGCAATGTGATCTTAGTCAAATTGTTCAACTTCCCTGAGCTTCAGTTTTCGTATATATAAAGTATAGGTGGTGATAACAGGGTGGTTGTAAAATTTTAACAAGATGTGTGTAAAGTTAAAAAAAAAAGATATGTGTAAAGTACTTAACATAGTACCCAGTTAATTGTAAGGAATCTTTGTCGAAATACCTTCTCTCTAATGTCCCAGCTGGGTGTGGCAACAGACTTATTATTAAAGCTTTCTCTGACTACATTTAAAATTTTGGATTTTAGACTATTTGATTTTAAATCTTGTTTAAATGTTTTATAGATTTGTGCAAGCTAATTTACTACAAGTAACAAACCATGTTTGTTTACCCTGTCCTGTTACTGCAACTAACTCTTGCCACTGATGGTGTTTTTTTGGTTTCTGTCCAACCCATGAGTATACTAATTTATATACTGCCACAAACTTTTATAATCCTGTTGTACTTTTAGTACACTTTTAGCGCTACTTACTTATCTAGGATGGCTCAGGCCCCCAGCTCATCCTGGCCAAATGGTATCTTACCAGTAAAAGTAGATCCTTTTGGCTGGTACGGTTTTGTGGTAGCAGGAAATGAATCTCAGTAGATGAAGAGATTCTTGCATTATAAAAGGTGAGAGACTTACATCTACTTTGATGTTATTACCTCAGCATGTTTATGGTCCCCATAGGTTCTTAAAATTAGAAGATACTTTAAAGATTATCTTGTCCCATTCAATAATGATATCAGACATACATTGAGTTTTTATTGTATGCCAGGCACAGTGATACTTACTTGCATCATTTCATTTAATTCTCACAACAACCTGCAGAAGTATCCTATTGTTATCTGGATTTTTTGTAAGTGAGGAAATACAATCAGAGGTTAACTTGCTTTGGTTTACACTTCACATAGTTAATCAAGATCCAGGTTTCAAACCCAAGTCTGATTCTAGAACTGCATTCCTCAATACATTATATAGTAACTCTCCTATACTGCAAGTATCTCCTCTAGAGTATTCTTGCAAGATTATTCTGTATTCTGCTGGAATATCTTCAAGGATGCTCAGTTTACTAGTCTCCCGAGGCAGCTCTTTTTCCATTATTTGACAAATTTAGTGGCTAGTGGGAAAAATGTTGAGCTAAAATCTGATTCTTTGTAAAAATGAAAATCATGCACTGTTAGAGTAGGAGAGACTAGGAGATTGTCTTACTCATTCTCTTCATTTTACAGATGAGAAATTTCAACCTAATGAAGGCAGGTGGACAAGATCTCACAGGACTTCCAGAAATTTTGTCCCCTGGAGCCTGACAGAGTAACTCTGTTCTATGTTCTTTAGATCAGTACTTTTAGTGTTTAAGATAGCTTTTATGATTTATGATTTCTCTTAATTTTACCTTTATGCCAAACATCCCAGTTTTTTCATTCCTACTTTGTATGAATGATGTGCAGGATTTGTATTATTCTAGAAAGGCTACTTGGAATATACCCTCAGTTATTTATTTCCTCCTTTAAAATGGAGCACAAAGAACTGAACCTCATACTTTAGAGATTATTTGTCCAGTCCAGAGTACAGTGGGATTATGCCTTTAATTCTATCATTAGACTTCTATTAGTATAAATTAAGATTACTGTAGAATTTTCTTTTCAGCAGCTGTTTTGTGAATTGTGGCCAGATCAAAAGAAATATTTCTGAGGCAAGAGACATTTCTGAAGTCAGAGTTCTGAACCTCTAATTCAGGACTTACTTTTTCAGCACTGAATGTCTGCATGTTGGTTTTATTAGTAATCTATTTGTGAATAAATAGAAAAATGAAATGGCATTTATAATTATGTATTAGATATTTTTATACCTATATATGTACATTTGATTAATTTATATGCACCAACATTTTCCACATTTGCATTCAAATCTCATCTAGATGGACTAGCTTATAGACCATTGACTTCAAATGTAATTGTGGGGGCACCTGGGTGGCTCAGTGGGTTAAGCCTCTGCCTTTGGCTCAGGTCATGTTCCCAGGGTCCTGGGATCAAGCCCCACATCGGGCTCTCTGCTCAGCAGGGAGCCTGCTTCCGGCTCTCTCTCTGCCTGCCTTTCTGCCTACTTGTGATCTGTCTCTGTGTCAAATAAATAAACAAAATCTTAAAAAAAAAAAAATGTAATTGTGAAGTTAATTCTTACCTGGACAGTATCATTAAAAGAAAAAGAAATTGTAGAATGAAGACAGGATCAGTTCTGATTAACTTTTACTAGTCCTTGGATTATTCAAGAGGGATTTTTAAAGAAGAAATCTTAAAGAACAGGAGGGAAGCACTAAGGATTGAACCTCATTTTATCCCACTTTAGATGATATCAAAATTATTTTGCTACAGGGCACCTGGGTGGCTCAGTCAGTTAAATGTCTAACTCTTGATTTCTGCTCAGGTCATGATGTCGGGGTCCTGAGATTGAGCCTTGTGTTGGGATCTGCATTCAGCACTGAGTCTGCTTGGGATTCTTTTTCTCTCTCTCCTTCTGCCTCTCCCCTTGTTGGTGCTCTTCTGCTTGCTCTCTCTCTCTCAAACAAGTACATATTTTTTTTCTAATTATTTTGTTACATTAATGTTTTAATATGTAAATGTTTACTCATTGTAGTATATAGAACAGTCATTTACAAATATTTAAGGATTTTTGCCTTTGAAAAGTCTTAGCTTCCAAGACTACACTTTTTTGTACTTCAATTTCCTTAATTATGAAATGAGGATAAGAGTACTTAGAATGCTCCTCAGCTTCCCAGTCACCCCATACAGAAATTCCTCTGTCTTCCCACTTAACTTTTCTACTGCTTTAAACTACTCCTAGGAGCTCACATATAAATTTTATAAATTGTGATTACATGTACATATGTTTTATATCTCCTACTAAATTTTAGTCATCTTCAGGTCATGAGTTAGTTTTTGTCTATTTGACCTTCATAGTTTCTGGTTTAGTGCTTACATATTAAAATACACTTAAATATTTCTTGTAATCATTTTAGTCGCTTTATTTAAATCATGATTTTTGTCTCTTTTTTTAAAGATTTATTTATTTATTTTAGAGAGAGAGAGAGAGAGATCCAGTGGAGGGGGTAGGCTGGGGAAGGGCAGAGGGAGACAGATTCCTCAAGCAGATTCCTTCCTGAGTTAGGAGCCCAAGTCACAGCTTGAACTCAGGACTCTGAGATCTTGACCTGAGCCGAAGTGAAGAGTTGGCTTCTTAACCAACTGAGCCACCCAAGTGCTCCTGTGTCATCTTCTAAAGAACAGCAGGAATTTATTTAGGCATACGGAGCAGAATGAATAAGAAACAAGTAGAAAAAAAGGAACAAAATAAGTATACTTGACAAAAGAACCAAATTAGGAAGCACACAAGGAATAAAAAATGTGTGTGATTTAAATTTAAGCAGAAAAGCATCAATGACTATTTTAAGAAGTCTGAGGGAGAGGACTAAGTGACATTACTCTTAGTGATAAGTGAAATCAACTTGATTAGGCATGGTAACTGTTGTAGAGAAGCAAAATTAGAAGAGATGGGGCAGTGAGATGTGAATCACTGATGTGAGAGAACACTCAAGTCATAGTTCTTTTTATCTCTAATAGTTAATTAGTAATCGTTCCCAAGTGTTCTGAGTATGAAGAAATCCAAGGAAAGCAACTGCTTTGGAATCAAACAGCCTGGCTTTGCCACTTAGTTGTATGAACTTAGCTGAATTACTTAATTTTGTTTACATTGTTTCCACTTACATAAAATGAATTTTTTATCTACTGCAGAGGATTGCTGTAAAGATCAGATAAGGAAGTGTGCATCTCAGTGTAATTGTGTTACACATTTAAGAAACATCAGTTGTTGCTGGTTGTGTCTTCATGAAGTTTATTTACAGTAGGGAAGTGAAAAGGGATAATAAAGTGGGAAGTATGACCAGAGATACTATGTGAGTGAGCTGGGTGACATAGAATGAAGTTTGACTGGGAGGAACTAGGTGGAATAGTAGTAATAATTACTTATAATATGTAATTATTATTATTGATATATATGTTTAGCACTTAATGTTTTCCAGTACAATTGGTCTACACTTCACTTCAACCTACTCCAGCCCTCTAGAGATCTGATTGATTTTGGTATATGTGGAAAAGCTGTTGTTTATTAAGATGGTGATATAAAGAAGAGTTGTGATTGTCAAACCTGACACCTTCTCCCCCTCCCCCACTGCCCCTTACTCATTGCCCTAATACCTGTGATTAGAGGGGGTTGACATTAGTCAGTTTGCTTACCAGAAAATGTAACAAACCCATTCACCTTTTCTCTTGCTCTCATTTTTGTCACACACACACAACCTTCACTCTTTTGAGCAGCACTTTAAATAGAGTAATGTTTCAGTTTATTTGTGGAATATGGTCTTTGAGGTGTGGGACTTAAAACTTCAATGAAACCACAAGAAAGTAATGAGGAGCATAGTTCAGCAGGTGGAACAAATTTGTTAAATCTGTTTTGGGAAAACAATAACTGGTTTTAAAGTAGTAAATCAGCTTCAGGTTTACTGTTTCATAATCAGGGTGGGAACAAGGGAAGAGAGAATGTATAGGTTTTCTGATGACATCTGAGAGTATAAGTATTATCTCAAATATGGCAGATTCCAGTGCGGAGCAGAACTCCTACTCACATCCAGAAAAAGTGGGAGGCTTGTCATTAGCTCTACTGTGAGGCAGATATGACTTCAAAAGAACCCATTCACTTCATCTTGTATATATTGTAGTAGATAACAATATTTCAAACTATCACAAAACAAGGAATTTGGAGGATGAGATTAAAGCCTAACATGTACTACATAGAGACAATATTCTTAAGGCAGAACTGGACAGAGATATTTATTGTAGGACTTTTATTGGAAAAGAGTGATTTTTTCCCTCCTTTATCTAAAACAGACCAAAAATATCAGAGAATCTCTGTGTTAGAACGGACATAAAGATCATCCAGCTTAAACCCTCATCTCCTCTGTAAATCATCTCTACAACATCTCTACCAAGTGGTGATCCTAGGCTTCAAATGTGTCAGTAATGAAGACTATGCCCTCACCAGAAATAGTCTATGTTGTTTGCAGACTAATCTAATTGTTATTAAAAGTCTTCCTTATTTAATTAATACTGCAGTCAGCTACCCTGTGCATCCCCTCTACAAACTCATAAACTCTCTTCCACTTGATAGCCATTCAGATAGAAGACAGAAATCACCATGTACCCTTCAATTATCTCCCACCTGCTTTAGACTGAACATCTTCCAACTGTTCCTTTGTTACTTTGTTGCACTTCCCACACTGTATTTTCATAATTTTAAAGGTGTATTTTCACACATCCTCTGAGTGCTGAGCTCCATAAGGGCATGGACCATATCTTATATTTGAATGTGTATGATATATAACAAGTATTTGAATGAGACAAACATGGTACTAAATCTCTTCTATGCTACTTTTGTTTGGGTGTTTTCTGGTTTGTCCTTCATAAACAAATACTGAATGCCACATGCCAGCGTTTAGGAATGTAACAGTGAAAAGAGACAGACATAGTCCCTGACTTCCTGGATCTTAAAATCTATTGTAAAATATAGACAAGGAAATGAGCAGCACAATATAAGGTGATAAGGCTGCAAAACAAAAAGGGCACAGCTCATGGCTTCCAACCAAGGCTTTTTGAGGTCAGAGAAGGCTTTTGTTTGGTTGGTTTCTTTTTTGGAAAATATTCTGTTTTCCTCTAAAATGTTTTATAAGAATAATATTTTAGATGTGATCTGACCAGGCCTGATGATCACATTCTTCATCTGGATATATGTCTGTTGTTATAGCTTCAGGTGATGGGCCATTTTTAAGCTTACTACTCTACTTACTACTAATGAATGCTATTCATTCAATAAATTTTTATTGAACACCCACTATGCATGAGGAGCTGTGCTAGGAACTGGCACTACAACAATAATTAGAGGTAGATTTATGATGAAGCTAATAAAACTTAAATTCTAAGGCCCCTCACTTGCAGGTGCCCCTTCCAAGGCCCTATAGCTAGCTTTGTATTTATAATTTCATATTATTTTTCTTTTTTAAAAGATTTTATTTATTTATTTGACAGACAGAGATTACAAGTAGGCAGGGAGGCAGGCAGAGAGAGAGGAGGAAGCAGGCTCCCTGCTGAGCAGAGAGCCCGATGCAGGGCTCAATCCCAGGACCCTGGGATTATGACCTGAGCCGAAGGCAGAGGCTTTAACCCACTGAGCCACCCAGGCACCCCTATATTGAACATCTTTTTCATGTACTTCTCTGTCATCTTTACATCCTCTGTTGTTAAGTGTCTTTTGAGTGCCATGTCTTTTTTCATTATCTAGGAGGATTCTTCTTTTACTGTTGATTTTTGACAGTTTTTCATAGAGTCTAAATATGTCCTTTGTCAAATATGTAGTTTGCAAATATTTTCTCCCAGTCTGTAACCTTGTCTTTTTATCTGTTGACAAAGGCTTTCAAAGAGCAAAAGTTTTTAATTTTAGTGATATTCACTTTATCAATTTTTCCTTTTATGGGTCATGCTTTTGGAGTCATGTCAACTCTGCCTAACCCTAAGTCCCAAAGATTTTAACCTTTTTTCCTAAACTTTTTATAATTTTACTTTTACACTTAAGTTTGTGACTTATTTTGAGTTAATTTTTGTATAAGGAATGGAGATTAGGTCAAGGTTAGTTTCTTTGCCTATGGATATTCATGGTTCCAGCACCATTTGTTGAAAAGACTATGCCTTCTCCATTGAGTTGATTTTGAACCTTTGTCCAAAAGTCAGTTGAACATATTTATGTATTCTTATTTCTGGGTTCTCTATTCTGTTACATGGATCTATATGTTTACTTCTCCAACAATACCACACTGTTTTGATTACAAGAGCTATATAGTAAGCCTTAATATGTGGTAGAATAATACTTCCCACTTTTTTGTTCTTTTCCAAGGTTGTTCTAGCTATTCTAGGGCTGTGCCTTTTCAAATAATTTTTGGGTAAGTTTGCCTGTCTACAAAATTCTTTCTGGGATTTTGATAGGAATTATAAACCTGTAGATCAATATGAGGAGAATTGACATCTTTACTAAATCATCTTCTAATCCATAAACACAGTCTATCTCTCCATCTATTTAGATATTTGATTTCTGTAATCAGCATTTTGTAATTTTCATCTTGTACATGCTTTGTTAAGTATGTAAGAAATTCCATTTTCTTCAGAGCAGTTTTTCTTCAGAGTATTTTCTTCAGAGCAATTGTGTTTTTTATTATTTAAGTATAATTGTTTTATTGGTTTCAGATGTATAATACTATTGATTTGACAGTTCTGTACATTACTCAAGGTTCACCATGGTAAGTGTTGTCACCATCTGTCACCATATGACATTATTACAATATTATTGACTATATTCCCTGTGCTATACTTTTCATCTCTGCAGAGTGAAGGGGACTGGGGAGAAGGATGGAATAGGTAAAAGGGATTAAGACGTGTGAACTTCCAGTTATAAAATAAGTCACAGGTGATATTGTGTTTTTAATTTTGGTTTCTGCATATTCATTGTTAGTATATAGAAAAGCAATTAAATATTTGTGTGTTGATCTTCTATACTGTGACCTTGGTGAACTCACTCATTGGTTTCAGGAATATTTCTGTACTTTAATTGGGACTTCTACATACACATGGTATCTGCACATAGAGACCGTTTTCTTCTATACACTGTTTTTCTTCACCTTCCAGTACTATGTTGAATAACAATATTAAGAGCAGGTATCCTTGCCTTGTTTTAATCTTCTTCTGTTTTTCATCATTAAGTTTGAGGTTAACTGTAGGTTTTCAGTAGATATTTTTATCAAATTGAAGTCCCTTCTATTCCAAATTGCTGAAAGGGTTTTCTTTTTTCATGAATGAGTATTGAATTTTATCAGATACCTTTTCTGCATCAATTGATATTATCATATGATTTTCTTCTTTAGTATGTTGATTATGGTTGATTATATTGATTGATTTTTGAGCACTGGATCAGTCTTGGATTGTTGGAATAAACCGTACTTGTTCATGGTATATAATTATTTTTATGTATTATTGGAATCAGTTTGTTGATATTTTGATGAGTTTTACATTTAAGTTCATAATATTGGCAAATTTTCTTTTTTTGTATTGTCTTTTATCTGATTTTGGTATCAAGATGATATTGGCCTCATGAAATGAGTTGGGTAGTGTTACCTGCTCTTTTAATTAAAATTCTTCTTTAAATGTTTGGCAGAATTCTCAGGTGAATCCAGCTGAGCCCAGAGCTTTCTTTGTCAGGAACTTTTACAAATTGAATTTTTCTGTTGAATAAAACTGGAAATTATAAAACACACTTCTATATAATCCAAGAAGAAATAGCAAAGGAAATCAAAATTTCCCATTGCCTATTACTGATTTCTAGTTTCATTCCATTGTTAGATAATATACTGTATGATTTTAATTCCTTTACATTTATAGAAGTTTGTTTTATGGGTCAGGATATGGTCTGTTTCATGAGCACTTGAAAAAGATGTGTATTCTGCTTTTAAGTGAAGAGTTCTATGTACATAAATTAGATTCTATTTGTATTTTTCCAATCTTCTATATCCTTGTTAATTTTCTCTTTTGTAGTTCTATCACTGGCTGAAGGCAGGGTGTTTAAGTTCTTTGAGGTTTTTTTTTTTTTTTTAAGATTTTATTTATTTATTTGACAGAGAGAGATCACAAGTAGACGGAGAAGCAGGCAGAGAGAGAGAGAGAGAGAGAGGGAAGCAGGCTCCTTGCTGAGCAGAGAGCCCGATGCGGGACTCGATCCCAGGACCCTGAGATCATGACCTGAGCCGAAGGCAGCAGCTTAACCCACTGAGCCACCCAGGCGCCCAGGGTGTTTAAGTTCTTAACAATTAATCCTGGATTTTTCTATTCTCCATTTAGTTCTTTCAGTTTTTTTTTCATGTATTTTGTTTGAAGTTCTGTTGTTTGTTGTGCACACATTTAGAATTGCTACATCTTCCTGGTGGATTGGTTCTTTATTATTATGTAATATCCTTGTTTGCTTGTAGTAATTTTGTTTGCTCTGAAATCTACTTTATCTGATATTAATGTAGTCATTCTTGCTTTTTTAAAAAATTAATTTTTGAATGGTGTATCTTTCTCAACCATTTTACTTTCAACTTAAGTTATTGAATCTGAAGGGAGTTTCTTGTAAAGAATGTTAAGGGAAATTGGAAGGGGAGGTGAACCATGAGAGACTATGGACTCTGAAAAACAATCTGAGGGTTTTGAAGGGGCAGGGGGGTGGGGGGTTGGGGGAACCAGGTGGTGGGTATTAGAGAGGGCACGGATTGCATGGAGCACTGGGTGTGGTACAAAAACAATGAATACTGTTACGCTGAAACTAAATTAAAAAAAAAGTTCTTTAAAAGAGTGTTGGACAAGGAACACGACAAATTGAAATTTTTAGACCTTGTTTATTTTAAATATCCCTGGCTAATACAAATAATATTTCACATAATTTTAACATACTGGTTTTATTCACTTATTTACACTGGAACAGATGCTCACATTTAATCTGTTAAGGGTTTCAAGTGGATCAGATTTACCTGTGTATTTTCTAAAATAATAATAAATTACTGATAGCTCAAAAAAAAAAAAAAGAATGTTATTGTTGGGTCATGTATTTTTAGCCACTATGTAAGTCTGTTTTTTGATTATTATATTTAGACCATTTGCCTCTATTTTATATATATATATATATTTATATATTTTTATATTATAATATATATTATAATATATATTATTACCATTATATATATATAAAATAGAGGCAAATGGTCTAAATATACTATGTATGTGTGTGTATATATATATATATTTTAATGGTGCCTCCTCTAAGGTAATATATATATTAATGGTGCCTAAATCTGCCATTTTTAATTTTTTTAATTTAAATTTTATTTAAATTCCAGTTAACAAACAATGTTATATTAGTTCAGGTGTACAGTGTAGTGATTCACCAATTCCATACATCACCTGGTGCTCATCATTAAAAGTGCACACCACATGGATGTAGCTAGAGACTATAATGTAAATGAACTCAGTCAGTAGAGAAAGTCAGTCATTTTATTATCCATTTTGTCTGTTTTCTCTGATTCTCATTCTTTTGTTTTCCTTGTCTTGTTATGGGTTACTTGAACACTTTTAGCTTGATTTATTTATAGTGTCTTTTTTTTTAAGATTTTATTTATTTATTTGAGAGAGAGATAGCAAGCAAGTGAGCATAAGCAGGGGGAGCTGGAAAAGGAGAGGGAAAGAGATGCAGGGCTTGATCCCAAGACCCTGGGATTATGACCTGAGCAGAAGGCAATTGCTTAACTGACTGAGCCACCCAGGCACCCCTATTTATAGTGTCTTTGAGTGCATTTCTTTATATAATTTTTGTAGTGGTTGCTCTGGGTATTACAATATTCTATGTGATTAACAGTCTACTGGTAACCTTTTACCACTTCAAGTGAAGTTAAGAAACCTCATTTACATTTACATCTCTTTACCTTCCCCGTAGTTAAACATCATTACCTAGTGTCAGATGGTGCTATACTTTTTGTTTCAATTACCAGAAAAGATTTATGCAACTCAAGAGAACAAGGGGAGTCTACTGTGTTACCTATATTTCTGCCCTTTCCATTTGTTCCTTTTTCCTTCCTAATGTTCCAGGGTTCCTTCTTATCATTTTCTTTGTGAAGGAAAGAAGAACTTCGTTTGGAAGAAAAGAACTTCTTTTGGCCAGTCTATTAGGGTAGGTCTGCTAGCAATAAATTCTTTTAGTTTTTCTCATCTGAAAATACTTGTTTCCCTTTCACTCCTGAAGGATAGTTTCACCAGATATAGAATTCATAGATGACAGTTGTTTTCTTTCAGAACTTGAAAAATATTGTGATATTTTCTACTGGCTTCTGTGGTTTTAGAATAGAAACCATTGGTCTTCAGATTGATGTTTCCCTATAGGTAATGTGTCATTTCTTTCTTTCTGCTTTCAAGATTTTGGGGCAGGGGGTGGCTTTAGTTTTCAAAGTTTTAATTACAATGTGTCCTGGCATGGATTTTTTTTTTCCTTGAGTTTATCCTATGTAGAGTTCGCTCAGTTTCCTGGATGTGTCTTTTACCAAATTTTGGAAGTTTCAACCATTATTTCTTCACATATTCTTTCAGCCCCACATCCTTTCACCTGTCTTTCTAGGACTTAGGTGATACAAATTTTGGATCTTTTGTTACTTTTCCACAGGTACCTGAGGCCCTGTTCATGTTTTTCCGATCTACATTTTCTTTGTTGTTCAGATTGGGTGAACTCTACTGTTCTGCCATCAAGTTCACTGATTCTATCCCTTATCATCTCCATCATTCTGTTGAGCCCTCCAGCAGTCTTATTTTTCCTCTCATTATATTTTTCAGTCCTATAGTTTCCATTTGGTTCTTTTCTTATAATTTCTATGTTGAGGTTTTCTATTTTTTCATTTGTTTGAATAAGATTTGTAAAATGGTTTTTTGAAGCATTTTTTTGATGGCTGCTTTAAAATCTTGTGAAATAATTCCAACATCTGATTCAGCCCAGTTTTGGCCTTAGTTGGTTGTCTTTTCTCCTTCGAGTTGTTATTTTCTTGTTTCTTGGTAGGATGAGTGATTTTTTTACTGTATCATACATAAATGCATATCTATCATATTAGGAGATTCTGGGTCCTATTTAATTCTTTTATTTTAGCAGACAGCTACATTGCTTAGGTTTAGCATGAGGGTCTGGCCTACTTTTGTGGGTTCCAGGGTAGTTTGATTTTCATAGACTTTGTGGTATAATTTTGGTTTGTTTGGTTTATGTGGTGCTGCTGGGCTCCCACTGGTCCCTGCTGGTGACGCCTGATGGGAAAGAAGGGGTTTCCCCAGGCCTACCACTGCATGTCTCTGAGTGAAGAATGGGCACAGTGGGTTCCTCTACCTGTCTCTGGGAAGAGGATGGGAGTATTAGGTCTGTGAGACAGAGAAGCTTCCTGGAACTGGGATGTTTTTTGTGACCTGAGTCCTATGTCTGGTTTTGTCTTCCCTCCCAGTGTCTTTGGGTAGGGGTACAGAGTTTTGGGCCTGTAGGGACAAAGAGGCTTCCCAGACCAGGCTGCCTGCTATAGCTGGGTCCTTCTTGTATGTGTTGCCTGTCATCCTCAGGATTTCTGTGTGGGCAAGGAGAGTTTCAGGCTTGGTGCAGAGAGTACCTCTCCTGGCTACTTATTTCTTATATCCAGGTGAGGATCCTGTAATATTGTGATTCATAAGAAATACACATTTGGTCACCCAGATGGCTAAAATATATTTCTCCTATATGGTTCCTGTCTCACAGCTCTCCCAACACTTGGAATTTTCCTGAGTGACAAGAGCAATCATTGGGAGCATCTTTTGTCGTAATATTGAGTTTCTTGTCTTCGACTCCTGAAGTTTCTTTGGGGCCATAAAGGTGAAATGGGTATCTTATTATTTACAACAAGCCCTTTTCCACCACAACTGGGTGTAAGTTAATGAGGCAACTTTTGGAAAGCACCTAAGGGTGGGAGCTGGTTGCCAGGGGAAACAACCATGATTAGAGGATTGGAACTTTCAATTCCACTCCTTGATTTCCAGGGAGGCGAGAAGGGCTGGAGGGTTGAGTCGGTTACCTGTGGACAATGATTTAATCAATCATGCCTATGTAAAGAAACTTCCATAAAAACCCAAGAGGAGGGGCGCCTGGGTGGCTCCTTTGTTAAGCATCTGCCTTCAGCTCAGGTCATGATCCTAGGGTCCTTCGATCAGCTCTGTGTTGGGCTCCCCACTCAATGGAGAGTCTGCTTCTCCTTATCCCTGTGTCTCTCCCCCCATACCACCCTCTCAAATAAACAAATTAAAAAAAAACTAAAAAGAAAAACACAAAAGGAAAGGGTTCATAGAGCCTTTAGGTGGGTGCACACATAGAGATGTGGGGAGAATACCATGCTCAGTGAGGACATGGAAGCTCTGCACCCTTTCCCCATACCTTGCCCTACACATCTCTTCCATCTGGCTCTTCCTGGGTTATATCCTATTATAATAAAACATTAATCTAGTAAGTAAAATACTTCTCTGAGTTCTGCAAACTGGTCTAGCAAATTAATCAAACCCAAGGAGAGGGTCATTAGAACGTGTGGCCTATAGTCAGTTGGTCAGAAGCACAAGTGACAACTTGAACTTGAGATTGGCATCTGAAGTGAGGGAAGGGTCAGTCTTGTGAGACCAAACCCTTAACTTGTGGGATCTAATGCTGCCTCTGGGTAGACAGTATCAGAGTTAAGTTGAATTTTTAGACACCCTCTTGGTGTTGGAGAATCGTTGATATAAAAACAACCTCCCTTCCCACAGGTTGGAATTGGGTCCAGAACCCCTTTGGCTCTGAATTAATTCTGTATAGTGGTGATGTTTTCAGGCATACTCCTGTTTGATTCTGGGGAGGAATGAGTCTACCTGGGCTGATCTCTTACTAGTGTAGCAGACATGGAAACACTGGGTCTGGGTGGCCTTTCTCTGTTGGGTGCAGGTATGCAAAGCATCCTGGTGTACTGTTCTCTAGTTCTCATGTCCCCAAACCATTCAGTTTCTCCTTACCACCCTTCAGAGTTCTCCTTTGGTTGCCTTTTATACCATTTCCAGGTTTTATGCTTGTGTTTAGCTGACAGAAGTAGGAAAAAACACCATTCTACTCATACCAGGAATCTTTCCATTCAACTTGCTTAGAATTGAGATTAATTCACCAGCTTGCAAACATGACTTTTTTTTTTTTTTTTTTTTTAAAATCAAGACTACATTTGCCTCTCTGCAGAATTCTGTCCCTCTCTCATTCTGTTTAGACAGCATTTTGAAAATCTTAGCCCAAGGTCTTTCCAGTATCCGGGAATGTGATTATTCTAGGACAACTGCTTCTTAATCTCTTCTTGTGTCTCTGTTTTCATTTTTTGTACTAATATTTGTTGTACACTTTCTTGGTCTTCCAATTGTCTTAGCAGAGGATACATGGAGATAAGTAGGAATGTTTCCTTCTTTCTCTGCATCATTTAACATTAGATTTCTTTTTATTTCTGATGGCAATTTCGTATACTCAGAATGTATCTCTTTCTAAGACTTAGGGTATTCTGAACTTTAGCTTTTTTAGTGTTTTGCCAACTCGAGATTTGTGTTTGAATCTTGCCTCTATTTTTTTTCTAGATGTGCAATTTGAGATTGGTTATTTAACCTCTGAGCTTTCATTTCCTCATCTATAAAGTAATAACTACTACTAATAGGAACTACTTTATAGGATTGTTCTGAAGATTAAATGAGATAATATACATTAACTATGTAGCACAATTCCTGACACAGAGTAAATACTCAATAAATGTTATTGCTATTATTACACATTTTTAAAATCCAAGATTATAAAAAACTTCTGACAGCTATCTCATTTGATACTTACTGTTTTCTCCTTCTTTGCAGTTTTATAGTCAGAATTTCACGTTTGAGAGTCTTCAGTCAGCCTATATAAATTAAAGTTCTCAGGGAAGGAGATTGCATATCCTTTAAATTGTGAAATTTCATTTAATTTAATTACAACTGGCATTCTTATGCCAGTGGTGTGATGGCCTTCTTACTGAGTAGTAAATGCAAATATTTCACAGCTCTGTCTCCATGCAATTGATGTGTAGGTGTTAAATTAGCCTTTCTGGTTAACCATCCATAAACATTTCAAAATACATACCTTGTGTGAGTATCCAGCTTGCTTCTACATGCTACAAAGATTCTTACTTGTTAGACATTTCACATTATCATATGTCCTACCTGTATTTCTTGCTATATTTTAAATTAAGTTTATGGTTATAGTATATTTGCATACTTTTCTGGTGAAATATGGAGTTTATCAGGCACTTAATTTGAACTCTCCAAACAAGAATCATATCTAATTTTATATTTTGTACAGTGTCTACCCTATTGTAATTCAGGTGTTTATCACTAACAATTGTCTCTAAAATGATGTAGCAGTTGTATAAAGGTCAACAAATTAACATTACGAGTGTATTCCAACTAACCTGTTTTTTCCCAAATGTTTTTTTCCTGAGTTTAAGTTGGTAATCTTTTTAATCTTGGTAAATTCTTTAGGTTTCACATTTGATAGCTATAATTCTGGAACCTCCCAAAACTATCTTAATTAGAGGCATGTTGGAATGTGTTTGAAATTTTTCTGCTGCAGTTCAGTTACTTCGGAGCAGTATTATGTAATCTTAAGGATGTGAGTTTTCTTCAGGGATTCAATCTTTCCTGCTTTCTTCCACCTATATTTTTAGCTCCCCTCTTTCTCCCCTGGCAAGAATGGGAACCCAAATTGCTGTTAGTCTTTTGGTGGTGTTTGAACTATGGTCTTGCTAACTCTAACCTTTGAACATTTTAGATTGTTTTTGGGGACCAACACTGGTATTGCGGCCAAATTCTAACTTGGTTATTAGATTCTGATATCAGAATTCTAATTGAAATGGCACAAGATCTAGAATTTTCCTTCTTGCTGTCATGAAATGGTGGTATGCAGTGGCTAGGTACCATCCTTTCTCAGTGATATTTCATTGGTGAATTAATTGCTGGATGTGATTTCCTTAAAAGCTTGTAGAGTTTTCTTGAAGCCTTTTGGGGGAGGGGGTAAAGGATTGATTAGTAGTTGTTGGGTGTGCTTTATGCTAAGTTACAGAACTGTAATTTGCCAGCAAAAATACAGATTGAATCTGAGGGGTCTGAAGGGGCAGGGGGTAGGAGGTTGGGGGAACCAGGTGGTGGGTATTGGAGAGGGCACGTATTGCATGGAGCACTGTGTGTGGTGCAAAAACAATGAATACTGTTACGCTGAAAATAAATTAAAAAAATTAAAAAAAAAATACAGATTGAGTCCTTGGGCCTGAAATGAGGATGAACCCTCTCTGTGCTTTCATGGCCTACTTCTCTTTCCTCATTCCTTTAGCCCAATCCATGACTTTGCTTTTCTTAGAGAAACATAACCTGGTTTCTTCTTTGTGCAAGATCCTCTTTCTTAGACTGTTTCCACATTGTACCATGTTTCTGGAAAAATGCCCTCTCCTTTGTCTGCCAAACCCTTTCTCTGCTGTCGGCCTGTGAGAGCTAGAAATCACATCTTCTTCATTAAACTCTGTTGACCTGAGTGTCACAGAAGTGACAGTGCCCTGAGGCATAGATCATGTAAACACTTCTTCTTGTCAGTTTATGTAGGTGTTCAGTGTTTTTATACTGCTGTCTTGGTATCTTTGTGGGATGGTGTGTTGTCTAGCATCTTAGATTTTTAAATCCAAGCAAAACTCCTATCACACATACTGGTTATTCAGCCTCACAAGTAAGTAGGCATTTAATAGATAGCTGTTTGATGGCAATGTCATTAAGGGCAAATCTTGACAAATAGCCTCTGCAAAATTAGAACTCTTGTTGTTGCTTGCTGAACTTTCTAATAGGTAACTGAGCTTACATGCTTAGGAAATAAAACTCAAATCATTTCAATTCTTGGCCACATAGTATTTGCTACAGTATTGTAGATTTTTTTTTCTTTATAAACTAGTCAGGTGACTCAAAGACTTGACTTCATTGCTTAGTAATCCTACTACATTGCTTAAGCATGATAATACTGCCTTTGAATTTATAAGCCATTGACTGGAGATGTCTCAAATTTCTGTTGTTGAATTCTCCATGAATCGGACTGAACATGTGGTAGATATCCACCTCTGGGAATGTCATTATCCATAAACAATCTAAATAATAACTTTTAGGGCAAAGACAGAGCCCTCCACAATCAGAACTCTGTCTGCATTTCCTCCTTTATGTTCTGGTACACCCTATCACTCATCTAGTTCCAGTAGTACCAAAGTAACTGTAATTTCTCATGCTTACCACCACACCTTTACTCATATAATGTTATCTCCTCTTGCGGTGGCTTTCTTCTCTTGCTCCCACTCCTTTTCACCTGGTATATTATTTGTTTTAAAATTTTTATTTATTTTTAAAATTTCTTTTCAGTGTTCCAGAATTCATTGTTTATGCACCACACCCAGTGCTCCATGCAATATGTGCCCTCCATAATACCCACCACCGGGCTCACTCAATCTCCTTCCCTTCCCCTCCAAAACCCTCAGTTAGTTCCACCTGGTATATTCTTGACCTACTTCAGATGTCTTCTGTTCAGAGATAACTTTTGATTCCTGCACCAAAAGAAGATAATTACTTTCATTTCTCCTTTATAGTATCTTCTAACACCTCTAGTTTTAAACACTTCAGCATTGTATTTTCACTATTTATTTGTGTCTCACCCCCCCCCACTGATTTTATTGTGAGTTTCTTAAAGACAGGACTTTTTGTTTTCCCAGAGTCTTGCACAGTTATGGACACCTACCATGTGCTTAATACATGTTGGAATGAATGAATGGATGAACCAGGGACAGGCATATCAGTGGAATTAGAAACCACGGGTATGCGGACTTACGCTTCTGGCTTTGACATACTAAACTGTGTCAGACCAAATATCCCTCAGAAAGAACTAGAAAAGTTGGATAAAATTATAAAATAGTTGTTTGAAAGCATCAGAAAGCTACAAGCAACTAGAGGTCTAAATCCCAGAGAGGAGAGATAAATTGAAGTGAGCACAACATTCTGAGTGATATTTCCTTTCAAGGAATTTGCCAATATAAGTGGTGTAGGTAGAGGGACTGAGAAGGCAATCTGAAAGTAGTAATTAAGAGACAGAAAGCCTGAGCAGAGGTTTTAGCATTTCACAGAGCTATACAGACAAAAATTGGAGTTTCAGGGCTATCGCGATAATCAGGACTTGAGGGTCTAAGATGCCAGAGAGAGAAATTACAATAAATTAGTCTAATATTTTACACTACCTTCCCCTTGTGTCATTTGCTGATTTCTAAGTGTTACAGGGCAAAGAAGTTGAGAAATTAAGCAGAAAGTGGCAGATACAAATCTGAGTAGCTAAGCAGAGCTTTCAGCAAGTTTCACAACGCTGGAGAGTCAAAAATTCGAGTTTAGAGCCTGCCAAAAAGGAGGGACACTGGTAATTACCTCAGGTTTTCATTTGGGATCTCCAAAGGGCTAAACTCCAGGAGAAAGGATAAACTATAAAAATGCCATTCCTCACAACGAGTAAAACACAGCTTTGAATCAGCTCAATCTCAGGTAGGATCAAGATGATCTGTCCTTCATCACCTGGCAGGAACAAAAGTAAATCTTCTCTGAACTAAGATAATATCATCCAGAGCTCCTCCAACTTGTAATATGCAATGTCTGGCATTTAATAAAAAATTACTAGGTTTACCAGTATGAGTTTACTAGGACTGCCATAACAAAGTACTACAGACTGGGTGACTTAAAAAACAGAAGTTTGTTGTCTCCTAGTTTTTGGATGCTAGAAGTCAGAAACCAAGGTATTGGCAAGGTTGACTCCTTCTGGGGACTGTCAGTGAAGGATCTATTCCAGGTGTCTCTCATGGCTTGTAGATGGTTCATCTTTTTCCTGTGTCTCTTCATACTGTCTCCCTTCTATGTATATCTCTTTGTCCAAATTTACTCCTTTTTATAAGAATACCAGTCATATTGGATTGGGGCCCACCCTAGTGACCTCATTTTAATGTAATTACTTCTGTAAAGATTCTTTCTCCAAATAAGGTCATATTCTGAGGTTTTCTAGGTCAGTAGAAAATATTCAGACTGAAGAATCAAGAAAAAAGAAATTACAAAAAAAACCACATCAACAATTCTTTGGCTTCACTTTGGTGTACTTGTTGCGAAGCCTTGAAAGCATCAACTCAGCCTGTATAGTGAATAGAAGATTTACAGTCAGACAGATGTGGTTTAGAATCCTACTTCTACCTCTAACTCTTTTACTGTGTGATGTTGGATTAGTGATTCTCTGAACCACAGTTTCTTCATCTGTAAAAGGAGGACAATAAAGCCTACCTGACAGGATTGTTGTGAGAATTAAATAAGGCAATACATGTGAAAGTGCTTTGTAAACTGCAGGGCCCCACATGTGACAATTGTTCTTTAGTATGCGTAATATATAAAACCTTGGGAAATTTCTCCTATTCTGAGCAGAAGTCTATAGATAACTTGTTTTCTAGAGTCAATATCTGCCTTAACAATTCAGAATAAAAACTTACTCCATCTGTTGTTGTGCATACTTGGTGAAAAAAAGAGGAGTGTTTGCTGTGCTAAGCATTATTCTGTCAAGTCTCATTTTATCATCTTTGTCAAGAGTTAAATCTGCTTCTTTAAGGTTGTTGAGATTTTCTATTTTTCTATTCCTAAAACATTTTATAGAAGTATATCTTGTTGGGTATGTTAAAGAATGTTTATTTGTATTTCATCTGTCAACTTGTATTTTTGTTTTATTGCTGTTTCTAATCTCTTCAATTCTACAGTCAACTCATTCAATAAACATTTGTTGATATACTATGTGCCAGACAATGTGCTAAGTGCTTGTGACAAAAGGTGAATAATATATCTAGAGGGGAAGTTAGATACACAAATACTTACGATATAGTGAGATGAGTGCCATAGGGGAGGCATGTTAAGCACAGAAAAGAGGTCACCTCTACATGTGGTGCCACTGAGAAGTTGACATTTGAGTTATGTCTCTAATGATTAGTAAAAATACCTTGTTGAGGAAGGGCAGGTGTGCATTTCAGGTGGAGGAAACAAGATGTACAGGGGCAAAAGGGAATTGAAGGATTTGATGTATTCAGGGATCAAATGTAATTTGGCATGGCTAGGGTGTAGGGTATGAGACAAGAAGAGACAGAGTGATAAATTCTGTTGGAAAATTTTGCAAGCACTTAAAGAGAAAAAGGAGAGGGATAATAATGAAGGGTTTTAAGCAGGGGAGTTGAATAAATTCACATATATGCGGTGATATGGATGATGGACTGGAGAGAGGTGAGGGGAAAGGTCAGGAGCTCAGTTAGGAGGCTGGTGCAAAAGCCCAAGTGAGAAATGATGAAAGCCTGAACTAGGGCAGTGGGCCAGTGGAGATGGAGAGAAGAGCCCAGGTTTAAGAGGTGTAATAGAGCCATACCTCTTGGTGTAGAGGTTTCTCCTCAAAATGGAGTGGATAGTTTGTCCCTATTATTCTCTTTCTATTAAACAATAGAGTACCCCCTTTGGATGAAGATTTATTGAAGGAATCAGAGCAAATAGAGAGCATAGTTGAACATCTACCAAGTAAAAATCAGTCTGGCTGGGTGGAAATTGATGTGAAGGTGCTAGGATTTGGTAAAGTGAATGACTGGATCTGGGTAAGTTTGGTCAGGGTATCTCCTTGGATGAATATTTCCTGGCCTCTTTTCTGTCATTAAATTTTCATCACATCTTTTCTCTTTACTCTCAGTTCCTCATTTCTCCTTTTACTGAGAAAAGACAAAACAATCAGTTGTGAACCTCCAAAAGTTCCTACTCTCATACCTGCTCACCTACCTGCATCTGTGCCTATTTTCTCTATCTTCTCTTATTACTATAAACTGTACATGCTTTTATCTAAAGTCAACCCATACACTTATGCACTAGATTCCATCATCTGTTGCCTGTTTATAGGGTATAAATGCTGGAGGAATGTCCTTTTGTTTTATTTGACAGTGAGAGCGGGAACACAAGGGAGTGGGAGAGGGAGAAGCAGGCTTCCCACTAGGCAGGGAGCCCGATGCAGGGCTTGATCCCAGGACCCTGGGATCGTGACCTGAGCTGAAGGCAGATGCCCAATGACTGAGCCACCTAAGTGCACCATAACTGATCTTTCTTCTTCCATCCTTCTACCCTATTTTATTCTAATCTCTAAACAACAGCCATATGGTCCCTTTAAAACATATCAAATCATGTTGCTCTTCTGCTCCAGTTGGCTCCTTATCAAAACAGTCCTCAATATGGCTTACATAAAGCTATCATTTTTACCACATTTTCAACCACACCACCCCTTTCTCTTGGTACCAAACATGCCAAGTATGCCTTTGGGGTCTCTGTACTTTCTGATCCCTCTATCTGGAATATCTTTCTCCATCTCCACAGATAGGCACCATATGGTTTTCTTCCTCACATCTTTTGGGTCTTTTCTCGAATCACAAATATCCTTCCAGACCACCTTTTATAGCAACAAAAATCTCCTGCACAATCCTTGTTTAATATCCTTGCTTGCTTTATTTTTCTTCATAATTTATCCATTACTTTACGTTTTTTTCATTTATTTGTTTATTGCATGTTTTCCCCCTAAAATGACATAGTTCTTTGAGAGAGGGGATTTTGTTGTTTGCCAAAGTATCCACAGTACCTAGATGTATTAGGTGCTTGATAAATATTTCTCAATGAGCAAGTGAATTAATTAGTGAATCAATCCTGAAGGAGAAGCATCTTGAACATTTTCAAAGCTTGAAGGGATATGACTTGGTGGAAAAGAGAATGAAGGGCATTCCAGACAGAAGCAGTGTCATTTACCAAGACAAGACTGTTAGAATGAGCTCTTGAGTTTTGGGGGATAGCAAGCTTATTGTCTTACTCCTATGAAATGGCTGTAAAGATGTGAATTGAAGTAGTTAGCATTATCTTCTTGCTTTTTAAATTGTCTTCAGTCTTCAAACCCTTAAACCATCCATATCTCTCTGGGGCCTCATTTAACACTACAAGTTTTACTTTCATGACTATGCTGTTAGTTATTTGGAGGCAAGAACTTTAGTTAAGTCTTGTGTACTTGATAGATACTCAAAATGTGTGTGTGTGTGTGTGTGTGTGTGTGTGTGATGTTGGAAAGGGAAGTTGCCCAGTGTTGTGAGTACTTTAGTAAAAGGGTCTATGTTTTGTGACTTTTGATCAGTGGACCATAATGAAAAATATTTATGACACTTAACCTACCCACTTTATTGCTTTATTATAAGGTAGTGCTACTGAACATGTATTAATTCCCAGATATAAATTTACTGCCTTTATTCTGGGAAGATAGTCATATATGTCAAACTTCTTCAAATTTTTCATTTAAATTGGTTGAGTTTACTACACTTTAGTTCTTCTTTAAATATTTAGTAGAATTCTCTAATAAAACCATACCAACCTGCTGTTTTCTTTGTTGGAAGGTTTGTAACTATAAATTAAATTTATTTAGTAGATCTAGAACTGTTCAAGTTACCTATTTCTTCCTCAATGGCTTTTGTTATTTTGAATCTTTCACAGAATTGGTCTACTCCAACTCCATGTCAGATTTATGGGTAGAGAGTTTTTCATAGTATCCCCTTTCTGTCTTTTTAATGTCTGTAGGGTTGTCGTGTTAGCCCCACTTTCATTTGTCATATTGGCAATTTCTTTCTTCCTTCTTTTTTTTTTTCTTGGCTTGTATAATCAGAGGTTTATCAATTATATTCATCCTTTCAAAGATCCAACTTTTCTCACTTAAAAAAGTCATTAGGACACCTGGGTGGCACAGGCCATTAAGCATCTGACTTGGTTTCAGCTCAGGTCATGATCTCAGGGTCATGATATCGAGCCCTGTTCCATGCTCAGTGCAGAGTTCTGCATGAGATTCTCTCTTCCTTTCCCCCTGCCCCTCCCACTTGTTCTCTCTCTCTCAAATAAATAAATCTTTTAAAAAAAGTAATTGATTTATTGGGGCGCCTGGGTGGCTCAGTGGGTTAAAGCCTCTGCCTTGGGCTTGGGTCAAGATCCAAGGGTCCTGGGATTGAGCCCTGCATCAGGCTCTCTGCTCAGCAGGGAGCCTGCCTCCTTTCCTCTCTCTCTGCCTGCTTGTGATCTCTCTCTCTCTCTCTCTGTCAAATAAATAAATAAAATCTTTAAAAAAAAAATAAAAAAATTTAAAAATCACTGATTTCTCAGTGGAGCAGAATTGAGAGCCCAGAAGTAAACCCATGCTTATACGGTCTATTACCAAAGAGCAAAGGAGTCAAGAATATCCAATGGGAAAAAGACAGTCTCTCCAATACATGGTGCTGGGAAAACTGGACAGCTACATGCAAAAAAATGAAACTCAAAATGGATTAAGGACCTAAATGTGAAACCTGAAACCGTAAAATTCCTAGAAGAAAACAGAGGCAATAACTTCTTTATATCAGCCCTAGCAACATTTTTCTGGACATTTATTCTCATGCGGGGGAAACCAAAGCAAAAAGAAGCCATTGGGACTACACCAAAATAAGGTTTTGTGCAGCAAAGGAAACCATCAACAAAATGAAGAGGAAACCTATTGATGGAAAAAGATATCTGCAAATGATATGTCTGATAAGGCATTAATATCCCAAGTATATAAAGAATTATATAACTCAACACGCCCTCCCAAAACCCCCAAATAATCTGATTTAAAAATGGGCAAAGGTCCTGAATAGACATTTTTCTAAAGAAGTCATGGAGATGGCAAACAGACACAAGAAAAGATGTGCAATATCACTAATCATCAGGGAAATACAAATCAAAATCACAAGATATCACCTCACAACTGTCAAAATGGCCAGTATCAAAAAGATAAGAAATAACAAGTTTTGGCAAGGATATGGAGAAAAAGGAACCCTTATGCACCGATGGTAGAAATGTAAATTGGTGCAGCCACTGTGAAAAACAGTGTGGAGTTTCTTCAAAAAATTAAAAATAAAATTACCATATAATCCAGTAGTTCCGTTACTAAGTATTTGCCCAAAGAAAATGAAAATACTAATTCAAAAAGATATGTGCACCCCTATATTTATTGCAGCATTATTTATAATAGGATATGAAAGCAATTCAACTGTCCTTGGATAGATGAATGGATAAAGATGTTGGGGAAATAAGACCAGAGCTCTGACAGATTTTCTGCCCAGGATGTCTCAAATTCATTCTTAAGGAACTGAGAACTTCATCTCCAAAAATGTCAAAAAGACCGTCTTATGCCCCACCTCCCAACCCAGCTCCTGCAATACAAATGCTCAGCACACCAGGGTTTGTGGGATACAATCCATATGGTCGTCTTGCTTACAACCATATGTTTGGAGGTAACCCAGGCACCCATGGCCAGGTCATGGCATCCTCTGTTATTATGATTTCAAAACCCCCAAAGCCACCAAATAAACCATTGTTGCCCTACATGAGGTACGGCAGAAAGGTCTGGGATCGAGTAAGAGCTTCCCATCCTGATATAAACTTCAGGGAGATTGGCAAGATGATTGGTAGCATGTGGCTCACTCATGAAGAAAAATAAGAACATTTAAATAAATATGAAACAGAAAAGATAGAGTACAATTAATCTTTGAAGGCCTATCATAATTCCCCCACATACCTTGCTTACATAAATGCAAAAAGTTATGCAGAAGCTGCTCTAGAGGAAGAAAGTCTACAAAGACAGACTTGCATGGAGAAAGGAGAACCTTACATGAATATTCAGCCTGCTGAAGATCCAGATGATTACAATGATAGCTTTTCAGTGAAGTGTATAGCCACCACCCATTTCCAGAGAAACCACCACCTCATCATTGAAATCCTTAGTGAGAGTGTGGTGCCAGATGTTCATTCGCTTGTCACAACAGCTAGAATGTAGGTCCTCAAAGGATAGATCCAGTCCTCAATGGTTCATCAATAAAAACTAAAGCAGAACTTCTTCAAATAGAGGAATACAGCAGGAAAAGAAGGGGAAATTCATGAAAAGCACAGATTAATAACAATGTACTTAAAAGGTGGTGTGGCTTGAAAGTAGAAGTGTATATGGAAAAAAATTGCCTCTGAAATTGCATGGGTAGAGGACCAAGCCTACAGAAGTCAGGAGAAAAGGGAGAAATAGGCTGCTGAATGTAGTCAGAGAAGCATGGTTCTTGAGGAAAAGCAAGATGCTAGTAAGGCCAAGGAGAAGAAAGATAACGAGAGCATCCCACTGGGATGCACAGAGGAGACACACTTTGAAGAAGCGACAGAAAGCGGACAGAATGATGAAGAAGGCACATCTACTCCTGAGGACAAGGAGAGCAGGCAGGAGGGGATGGACAGTATGGCTGAGGAAGGGACCAGTGATAGTAACCCTGGTTCAGAGAGCAACAGTGCAACAATGGAGGAACCACGAACAGACCCCACAATGGAAGACAAAGAGAAAGAATAAATGCTGCCTCATTTAATGTGTTCTCAATAATTTTTAAATAAAAAAATTCTATACAAATTTTAGGATTGTTCTAGCTCTGTGAAAAATGCTGTTCGTATTTTGATAGGAATTGCATTAAATGTGTAGATTGCTTTTGGAAATACAGACATTTTAACAATATTTGTTCTAGTCAATAAGCACAGAATGTTTATCTATTTCTTTGTGTCAACTTCAGTTTCTTTCATCAGTGTTCTCTAATTTTCAGAGTATAGGTCTTTAACCTCTTTAGTTTAGTTCTAGGTACTTATGGTTTTTGGTGCAATTGTAAATGACATTGATTCCTTGATTTCTCTTTTTGCTGCTTCATTATTGGTGGGTTGAAATGCAACAGATTTCTGTATGTTAATTTTCTATGCTGCTGCTTTACTGGGTTTGTTTATCAGTTCTAGCAGTTTTTACACACACACACACACACACACACACACACACTGGAATATTATTCAGCCATGACAAGAAAGAGGTCTTGCCATTTGCAATGACAGGGATGGAGCTAGAGAGTATTATGCTAAGCAGAATAAGTCAGAGAATGACAAATACCCTATGATCTCACTCAATGTGGAATTTAAGAATAAAACAAATGAACATAGGGAGAACAAAAGAGAGGAAAACCAAGAGACAGACTATTAATTATGGAGAAAAAAACTGGTGGTTACAAGAGGGGAGGTGAGTGGGGGGATGGATTAAATAGGTGATGGGGATTAAGTACTACACTTGTGATGAGCACTGAGTGTTGTCTGTAAGTATTGAAACAGTGTATTGTATACCTGAAACTAATATTATACTGTATGTTAAGTAACTGGAATTTAAATAAAAACTTTTAAAAAATAAGTGTTTTTTGAGTTTTAATGGTGTTATGTGGTTGGTTTATTAATACTTTTCTTATCCATATCGTACCACCAAAGGCTTTTGGAACATTTAACATCATGAGCCAAATGACATAGTCACCTTTTTAAGCCATTGTGAATGGGTCTTATTTCTATGCCATTTTCTATGGGTCTTATTTCTATTCCTCAACTACTGAAAGTCTTAGAATTTAAGTTAATTGAGAAAATGCCCATGTCTTTTAGTTAGCTATCCTTTGATGTTGCACAATCTACTCTTACAAATGCCTTCCTACGACTCACTGGGGTGCTTTCCAAAGCCATAGCCATAAATCTCCCAGTTCCTATCAACAGCTTACTGAAAGTTCCTTTTCCTGTGTACTTCCACAAAGAGTAGCTTCTTGAAAACATAATCATATATAGGTAGGTATTTGTTCACTTACCCTTTTTTTATTTTTAATCAATGTCAAATGCCAAGAGTTGTGTTAAGGAGTTAATAATAGTTACTAGCTTATGAAGTGGTCATTAAAGTGAATATTGGACATATACATTATGTATACTACTTTTTGTTATAATTAATATTTGGTATGTTAAGTTCATCCTTATTGCACAGAAAATTACCTTTTTACCACATTTTCTAAAGACTGAATAGGTCACAAAGTTTAAGAAATTGAATATTCTTATAGTGGACTGTTTAACATCAAAACATTTAGCCCATTCCAGAAGGAAAACAGCTGGTAATTAAGTTTTCCACTTGAAATTATTCTATAGTAATCAAAACACTCAAACCTCAAGGCTCAGGATACCATAGGTCAGAGCCTACTTTTTAAAAAAAGATTGTATTTATTTATTTTAGAGAGGTAGAGAGAGAACAAGCAGGGGGAATGGCAGGCAGAGGGAGAGGAAGAAGCAGGCCCCCTGGCGGACAGGGAGCAGGATGCAGGGCTCAATGCCAGGATCCTGGGATCATGACCTAAGCCAAAGGCAGACTCTTAACCAACTGAGCCACCCAGGCATCCCACAGAGCCCACTTTTTGATAAACTCTTAATAAAGACTAGAAGCAGGATAGTTTGTGACATGTATGCTTCCCCAAAACTAGATTTTTCCCACTAGAATAGTGGTATATCTGAAAGTATATGTTTCTTTTTAAAAAAAGATTAATTTATTTTTATTTTAGAGAGAAAGAGAGTGTGTGAGTGGGGAGAGGGGCAGAGGGAGAGAATCTAAAGCAGACTCCCCACCAACCACTGAGCTTGACATGGGGCTCAATCCCACGACCCATGAAATCATAACCTGAGTTCAAACAAGGAGCTGGATGCTCAGCCAACTGAGCCACCCCAGCACCTCTGATGGTATATCTTTTTTAAAGGTCCAAATATAATAATAGGGAAAAAAGATGTAATATATGTATACAATGAAATACTATACAGCTATAAAATGAATGAGATCTTGCAATCTGCAACAACATGAATGGACCTAGAGGATATTATGCTAAGTGAAATAAGTCAGAGAAAGAAAAATGCTATGTGATTTCACCTACTGTGGAATGTAAAAAAAAAAAAAAAACAATGAACAAAGAAAAAGCAAAAACAGATCCATAAACAAGCTGATGGTTGCCAGAGGAGAGGAGGTCAGAACATGGGAAAATGGTTGAAGAGGATTGGGAGATGTGACTTCAAGTTATGGAATGGATAAGTCATGGGGTTAAAAGATATAGCATGGAGAATATAGTCAATGGTATTGTAATAGCATTGTAGGGTGACAGATGGTAGCTCTCCTTTTGGTGAACATAGCATAATGTATAGACTTGTGGAATAACTATGTTGTACACACCTGAAAGTAATGTAATATCGTGTGTCAACTAAAATTAAAGATTTTATTGATTTCTGTTATTATTTCATTTTGCTTACTTTGAACTTCATTGGCTATTTTTTTTTTTTTGGTCTAGTTTATTAAGTTGGATGCTTAGACTATTCAATTAAGACCTTTCGTGTTTTCTAATGTAAGCATTTAATGCCATAAATTTCCACTAAGCACTGCTCTAGTTGTTGAATCTGAATAAGAATGTATATCCTTGTTTTTCTCTTGATCTAAGGAGGGGATTTATTAAATCTCTCACCATTAAGTATTTTGTTAGCTCTTGGGGCACCTGGTGGTTCAGGTTAGGCAACCAACTCTTGGTTTCAGTTCATGTTGTGATCTCAGGGTTGTGAGATCAAGCCCTGCATGAGGCTCCACATTCAGTGCAGAGTCTGCTTGAGATTCTCTCTCCCTCTCCCTTTGCCCCTCCCACTCATTCTCTCTCTTTCTCTCTCTCTCTAAAACAAATAAATAAATCTTTTAAAAATTATCTTGTTAGCTCTAGATTCTTAATTGATGCTCTTTATCAGATTGAAGAGGGTTTTTTTTCTTATTGGTAAATAACAAAAATTCAACTGAGTAAATTTAAAGATCAAATTGGCTCCATTCGACAATTCACTAATTGGACAGCATCACATCTACCAAATATAAAGGAGCTCCATCAAGTTTCAGAAAAGGAAAGTTTTTTTAAAGGAAGAGAGGGAATAAAAAGAAATTATTAGCAAAGAATACATTTTCTTGGGCAAGGTCACCCTCCCTAAGGAGAATCCAGTCAGTGGATTACCTCCTAGTGCTGACCAGGAAATTATAGGTTGGATGGTCAAAGGTCATATATCTGGGAGAAGTTGCAGTTAGGTTAGGTATTAAGTCTTGGTGGGGTTTAGCATATGTGGCTCCATTGAGGCCTGCTGTCTCCTTTTTAACACTAGTTTACTTAACATTTTTTTCAAGAATAGATGCTGAAATTTATCAAATGGGTTTTTTTTTTTTTTTGTTCCTATGGAGGATCATTTGCTTTTCCTTCTTTATTCTGTTTATATTGTGAATTATGTTGATTAATTTTTTAATATTTTATTGAATTTTTTGCATCTATGTTCATTGGTGATATTGGTCTATAGTTTCCTTTCTTGTAACGTTTTGTTTGGCATTGGTTATCAAGGTAATACTAGCCTCATATAAAATGAGTTGGGATGTTTTTCCTCTTATTTCCTGGATATTTGTGTGAGATTGGTATTGTTTCTTCCTTAAGTGTTTGTTAGAATTCAACAATGAAGCCATCTGGGCTTAGAGTTTTTCTTGTTAAAAGGTTTTAAACAACGGCAACAATATACTTTTTTAAGCTTTTATTTGAATGAGAGAGAGAGATAGGGAGAGAGAGCACAAGTTGGGAGGAGCTGGCCGGATGTGGGGCTCAATCCCAAGATCTTGGGATCATGACCTGAGCCAAAGGCAGACACTTATGACTGAGCCACCCAGGCCCCCCAAAACAACAAAAAATTTAAGATAGATGTGTAGCTATTTGGCTTATCTATTTCTTCTTTATTGAGCTTTAATAGTTTCTGGAGTTTTGTTTTTGTTTTTTTGTTTTTAGGAATTGGTCCATTTTATCTAAATTGTCAAACTGATGGGCATAGAGTTATGGATAAAGGAGGTGTGTTATATATATGCAGTGAACTATTTACTCAGCCACAGAAAAGAATGAAATCTTGTCATTTGCAATGACATTGATAGAGCTAGAGATTATTATGCTAAGTGAAATAAGTCAGTTAAAGAAAGACAAAGACCATATAATTTCATTCATCTGTGGAATTTAAGAAACAAAACAAATGACCATAGAGGAAGAAAGAGAGCCAAACCAAGAAACATACTCTTAACTACAGAGAAAAAAGACCTCGTGGTTGCAGAGGTGAGGTGGTTAAATAGGTGATGGATATTAAGAACTCATTTGTCTTGATGAGCACTAGGTGTTGTATGTAGGTGTTGAAACTAATATTGCACTGTATGTTAACTAGAATTTAAATAAAAATTTAAACAAAAACCATGTAGAAACTTCCTCAGCATTTGGGAGTCATTTAGGCAAGCAAATACTAGTAAGCAAAAAGACAACATTAAAAATGAAAAATCCTCAAATGTAAGGAGAATGCTTGTTCTTGTCTTTGATATGCATTTATATGAACATGAGAAAAAAAGTATTTTAATTTAAAGGAGGTCAAGTCTTTGTGCTCACTCTTTCTTCAATGTAATCTCCTGTCTGCATACCCCTCACTATAGAACTTCATCCATACTGACCTGCTATTTCCAGCAAGGATGATCAGCTAACTGTGAAGCTCTCTAGGTCTTATTCCTAGTGTTTTGGGTTTTTTTTTTAAACCACAATTTAAAAACATTTTGGGGGTTTGTTTTATGAACCAGAATATGGTCTAACTTGGTGACTATTCCTTGTGCACTTGTAAAGATTATACATTTTGCTCTTGTTGAGTGGAGTGTTCTATAAATGTCAATTAGGTAGAGTTGGTTAATAGAGTTGTGCAGTTCTACATCCTTACCGATTTTCTGTCTACTTGTTTTATTGATTGCCAAGAAAAGAGTGATAAATTCCCCAACTATAGTTATCGATTTTCCCATTTCTCCTTTTCAGTTTTATCACTTTTTGCTTCATGTACCCTGAAACTCTGTTGCTAACAGCATGCATATTCAGGATTATTATGACTTTTTTGTGAATTGATCCTTTTATCCCTGTTTATCCCTGGTAATAGTCCTTTTTGTGAAGTCTGCTTTGTCCTTTTTTAATATAGCTACTTCAGCTTTATTTGAATTATATGTCTTTATATTTAAAGTGGATTTTTTATAGACAACATATAGGTTCTTTTAAACCAGTGTGACAATCGTTGTTAGGTATATTTTGACAGCTTACATTCAATGTAATTATTACTATGGCTGGATTATATTCTACCATTTTATTATTTGTTTTCTGATTGTACTATTATTCTTTTGTTTTCCATTCTTGCTTTCTTTTGGAATATTAGTGTTTTCAGTAGTCCATTTTTATTTATCTATTAGTGTTTTGCTACATGTCAAATTTGTATGTTGGTGCTTGCACTGTGGATGACAGGTCACATAATATTACATTTCTACTTTTAAATTTATTTATTTATTTATTTGTCAGAGAGAGAGAGAGAGAGAGAGAGCGCACAAGCAGGGGGAATGGCAGGCAGAGGGAGAAGCAGGCTCCCCACTAAGCTAGGATCCCGATGCAGGACTCTATCTCAGGACCCTAGGGATCTTAGGATCATGACCCTAGCTAAAGGCAGACACTTAACCAGCTGAGCCATCCAGGCATCCCACATTGTCTACTTCTTTTTTTTTTTAAAGATTTTATTTATTTATTTGACAGAGGGAGAGATCATAAGTAGGCAGAAGAGCAGGCAGAGAGAGAGAGGGAGAAGCAGGCTCCCTGCTGAGCAGAGAGCCTGATGCCAGGCTCCATCTCAGGACCCTGAGATCATGACCTGAGCCAAAGGCAGAGGCTTAACCCACTGAGCCACCCAATCACCCCCACATTGTCTACTTCTTTAAGAAAAATTTATTTTTATTTATTTGAGAGAAAGAGAGGGCATGAGCAGGAGGAGGGGCAGAGGGAGAAGGAGATTACCTGCTGAGCAGGGTGCCCAATGTGGGGCTTGATCCAGGGACTCCAGGAACCCGACTTGAGCTGAAGGTAGACTCTTAACCAGCTAAACCACCCAGGTACCCTGCATTGTCTACTTTGAGTTAATATTGTACTACATCAAGCATAATATAGATACCTTACAATTGTATGGATCTGTTTACCCTCTTGCACGTATATCAGTGATACATGTATTACACCTACATACATTGAAAATTCCACATATCACATCATGAGTTTTGCTTCTAAAAGTCATACAGATTTTATAGAACTTGAAAATAATTTTTAATATTTGCCAGATACATACTATTTGTCTCTCTTCTATCATTCTTATAGATCTGAATTTTCCTGCACTCTTGTTTCCCTTCACTTAGAAGAATTTCTTTTAGAGAAGATCAGCTGGCAATGAATTCTCATAGTTTTCCTTCATCTGAAAATGTCTTCATTTCACATTTATTTCTGAAGATTATTTCATTATATATAGAAGTCTTGGTTTATAGTTCTATTTGTTCAGCACTTTAAATTTGCTTTTCTACTGTTTTTCTGACCCCATGGTTGTTTTGTCTTGTTTTGTTTTGTTTGAGAAATCCATGGTTCTTTGAATCTTTGTTCCTCTATATACAATGTTTAATATAAAAATCTGATTACAATATTTTAAAAAATCTTTGATTTTCAGCACTTCAGTTATGATGTACCTAGACATCGTTTTCTTTGAGTTTATTATGTTTGGAGTTACCTGAACCTCCTGAATCTTACAAGCATGGCTTTGCCAAATTTGAGAAGTTTTTAATCATTATTTCCTAAAATATATTTTATATGATCATTTCTTTCTCCTATGACTCCAGTGACAAGAATGTTAGAAAGCTTGATGTTGTTTCACAAGTATGTTAATATTTTTTCAATACTTTTCCTCTATTACTATTACTTGATAAATTCTGTTGATCTCTCAAATTTTACTATTTATTATGTCATTTACATTATACTGTGAGCCCATCAAGTTATGTTTTTAAACTAATTAGAGATTTTGTATTTATTTCTAAAATTTATATTTTTATAGTTTTTTTTCTGCTGAAATTACTATCTTTTCATTCATTTAACATGCTTACATCATAAATTATAATTCCAATAGTTGTGTATTCATTTTCTATTGCTGCATAACAAATTGCCACATGCTTGGCAGCTTAAAACAACACACATTTGTTACCTCTCAGTCTTTGTGGGTCAGGAGTCTGGCCATCTCCTAGTTGCTCAGTGTCTCACAAGACTGTAATCAGAGTGTCACCTGAGCTACATTCTCATCCGGTGCTTGGGGTCTTCTTCCAAGCTTACATGGTTGTTGGCAGAATTCAGTTCCTTGCAGCTTGTAGTTCTCTCCCACATGACCTTCTCCATAGGTAGCTTCATTATAATATCTTACATCTCCAAGGCCAGCAAAAAATCTCTCTTTGTAGTCTGCTGAGACAAAGTCTAATACAACATGACATAATCACTGAAGTGGTATCTCATCAACTTTATCATGTACTATAATCTAATCAGTGGAGTGATATCCCATCACCTTTGTTATAATCTACTGCAAGTTACAGATACTGCCTGCATTCAAGGGGGAGAAGATTCCATTAAGCTGTGGCTACCAGGAGTCAAGAAATCATTTGGAGGTCTTCTTAGGATCTATTTGCCACAAACTGCTTTTTAAAAAATTTTCAAAATTTTTTTTCAGTGTTCCAAAATACATTGTTTATATACCACACCCAGTGTTCCATGCAATATGTGCCCTCCATAATACCCACCACCAGGCTCACCCCTGACCCCCTTCCCTTCAAAACCCTCAGTTTGTTTCTCAGAGTCGATAGTCTCTCATGGTTTGTCTCTCCCTCTGATTTCCCCCAACTCACTTCTCCTCTCCAGCTCCCAATGTCTTCTGTGTTATTACTTATGTTACACAGGTAAGTGAAGCCGTATAATAATTGACTGTCTCTGCTTGACTTATTTCACGCAGCATAATCTCTTCCAGTCCCATCCATGTTGATACAAAAGTTGGAGGCATAATACTCCATTGTATATATGGACCATATCTTCTTTATCCATTTGTCCATTGAAGGGCATCTTGGTTCTTTCCACAGTTTGGTGACTGTGATCATTGCTGCTATGAACACTGGGGTACAGCTGGCCCTTCTTTTCACTACATCTGGATATTTGGGGTAAAATACCCAGTAGTGCAATTGAAGGGTCATAGGGTAAGTCTATTTTTAATTTCTTAAGGAATCTCCACACTGTTTTCCAAAGTGGCTGCACCAACTTGCATTCCCACCAACAGTGGAAGAGGGTTCCCCTTTCTCCACATCCTCTCCAACACTTGTTGTTTACCGTCTTGTTAATTTTGGCCATTCTGACTGGTATAAGGTAGTATTTCAATGTGATGATTTGTATCTCCCTGATGGCTAATGATGATGAATGTTTTTTCATGTGTCTGTTGGCCATTTGTATGTCTTCTTTGGAAAACTGTCTGTTCATGTCTTCTGCCCATTTTTTGACATGATTGTCTGTCTTGTGTATGTTGAGTTTGAGGAGTTCTTTATAGATCTTGGATATCAGCCCTTTGTCTGTAGTGTCATTTGCGAATATCTGCTCCCATTCCATGGGTTGCCTCTTTGTTTTGTTGACTATTTCCTTTACTGTGCAGAAGGTTTTGATCTTGATGAAGTCCCAAAAGTTCATTTCCACTTTTGTTTCCTTTGCCTTTGGAGACACATCTTGAAAGAAGCTGCTGTGGCTGATGTTGAGGAGGTTACTACCTATGATTTCCTCTAGGATTTTGGTAGATTCCTACCTCACATTGAGGTCTTTTATCCATTTCGAGTTTATCTTTGTGTATGGTGTAAGAGAATGGTCAAGTTTCATTCTTCTATACATAGCTGTCCAATTTTCCCAGCTCCATTTATTAAAGAGACTGTCTTTTTTCCACTGTATATTTTTTCCTGCTTTGTAGAAGATTATTTGACCATAGAGTTACAGGTCCATATCTGGGCTCTCTACTCTGTTCCACTGGTCTATGTATCTGTTTTTGTGCCAATACCATGCTGTCTTGGTGATCACAGCTTTGTAATAAAGCTTGAAATCAGGCAACATGATGCCCCCAGTTTTGTTTTTCTTTTCCAACATTTCCTTAGTAATTTGGGGTCTCTTCTGGTTCCATACAAATTTTAGGATTGTTTGTTCCAGCTCTTTGAAAAATGCTGGTGGAATTTTGATTGGGATGGCATTGAAAGTATAGATGGCTCTAGGCAGTATAGACTCTTTAACAATGTTTATTCTTCTGATCCATAAGCATGGAATGCTCTTCCATCTTTTTGTGTCTTCTTCAATTTCTTTCATGAGTGTTCTGTAGTTCCTTGAGTACAGATCCTTTACCTCATTGGTTAGGTTTATTCCCAGGTGTGTTATGGTCCTTGGTGCTATAGTAAATGGAATCAATTCTCTAATTTCCCTTTCTATTTTTTCATTGTTAGTGTATAAGTAAGCAACTTATTTCTGTACATTGATTTTGTATCCTGCCACATTACTGAATTGCTGTATGAGTTCTCGTAGTTTGGGGGTGGAGTCCTTTGGGTTTTCCACATAAAGTATCATGTCATCTGTGAAGAGAGAGAGTTTGACTTCTTCATTGCCAATTTAAATGCCTTTTATTTCTCTTTGTTGTCTGGTTGCTGTTGCTAGGAATTCTATTACTATATTGAACAAGAGTGGTGAGAGTGGGCATCCTTGTCATGTTCCTGAGTCAAAGGGAAGGCTGTCAGCTTTTCCCCATTGAGGATCATATTCCCTGTGGGTTTTTCATAGATAGATTTTATGAAGTTGAGGAATGTTCCCTCTATCCCTATACTTTGAAGTGTTTTAATCAGGAAAGGGTGCTGTATCTTGTCAAATGCTTTTTCTGCATCAATTGAGAGGACCATGTGTTTCTTCTCTCTTCTCTTATTGATTTGTTCTATCACATTGATTGATTTGCATATATTGAACCACCCTTGCATCCTATGGATAAATCCCACCTGGTCATGGTGGATAATTTTTTTTTTGTATTTTTGCCAGTTTATTTGAAAAATTCAATTTCTCCCATGTTTTACTATAAGAAGTTTCAAATATACAGAAAAGTTGAAATAATAGTAAAATGAATACTTATGTACCATCTACCTAGATTCAAAAATTGTTAATATTTTGCCATATTTGCTTTCTTTCTCTCTTTATATATACATATACGCTTGTTGCTTTGTTATTTAAAAGTAAATTGTAAGGGAATTCTTTTTTTTTTAAAGGTTTTGGGGTTTTTATTTTATTTTATTTTATTTTTAAATTTATTTTCAGTGTAACAGTATTCATTGTTTTTTTTACCACACCCAGTGCTCCATGCAATCCATGCTCTCTCCAATACCCACCACCTGATTCCCCCAACTTCCCACCCACCGCCCCTTCAAAAACCTCAGATTGTTTTTCAGAGTCCATAGTCTCTCACGGTTCACCTCCCCTTCCAATTTCCCTCAACTCCCTTCTCCTCTCCATCTCCCCTTGTCCTCCATGCTATTTGTTATGCTCCACAAATAAGTGAAACCATATGGG
>NW_019154165.1:2625299-2639217 GCF_002288905.1 Enhydra lutris kenyoni | reverse complement strand
ATTGTTTCTATTTCCTTGGTGTTAGTCATGATCTCTCCCTTTTCATTCATAATTTTATTAATTTGGGTCCTTTCACTTTTCTTTTGGATTAGTTTGGGCAATGGTTTATTGATCTTACTGATTCTTTCAAAAAACCAGCTTCTAGTTTCATTGATGTGTTCTACTGTATCCCTTGTTTCTATCTCATTGATCTCTGCCCTAATATTGATTATTTCCCTTCTTCTGTGTGGGGTTGACTTAATTTGTTGTTGATTCTCCAGTTCTTTAAGGTGTAAAGAGAGCTGGTGTATTCTGGATTTTTCCATTTTTTGGAGGGAGGCTTGAATGGCTACGTATTTCCCCCTTAAGACCACCTTTGCCATATCCCATAGGTTTTGGAATGAAGTGTCTTCATTTTCATTGCTTTCCATGAATTGTTTAAGTTCTTCTTTGATTTCCTGATTAATCCTAGCATTCTTAAGCAGGGTGGTCTTTAGCTTTCAAGTGTTTGAATTCCTTCCAAACTTTTTCTTGTGGTTGAGTTCCAGTTTCAAAGCATTGTGGTCTGAGAATATGCAGGGAATAATCTCAGTCTTTTGGTATTGGTGGAGCCCTGATTTGTGACCCAGTATGTGGTCTATTCTGGAGAAAGTTCCATGGACGCTTGAGAAGAATGAGTATTCTGTTGTTTTAGGGTAGAATGTTCTGTATATATCTATGAGGGCCATCTGGTCCAATGTGTCATTCAATGCTCTTGTTTCTTTATTGATTTTCTGTTTGGATGATCTGTGTACTACTGAGAGTGGTATGTTAAGATTCCCTACTATTAATGTATTCATATCAATATGACTTTTTTTTTTATTTGAGAGAGAGACAGTGAGAGAGAGCATGAGAGGAGAGAAGGTCAGAGGGAGAAGCAGACTCCCCGTGGAGCTGGGAGCCCGATGTGGGACTCGATCCCTGGATTCTGGGATCATGACCTGCGCTGAAGGCAGTTGCTTAACCAACTGAGCCACCTAGGTGCCCTCAATATGACTTTTTATCTTGATTAACAGTTGTCTTATGTAGTTGGCTGCTCCCGTATTAGGGGCATAATATTTACAATTGTTAGATCTTCTTGGTGGATAGACCCTTTAAGAATGATGTAGTATCCTTCTTTATCTTTGACTACAGTCTTTAGTTTAAAATCTGATTTATCTGATCTGAGAATCACTACCCCAGCTTTTTTTTTTTTTTGGAGGCCCATTGGCATGAAAGATGGTTCTCCATCCCTTCACTTTCAGTCTGGATGTATCCTTAGGTTCCAAATGGGTCTCTTGTATACAACATATGGACGTGTCCTGTTGTTTTATCCAATCTGCAACCCCGTGCCATTTTGCAGGAGCATTTAGGCCTTTCATGTTAAGAGTGGTTATTGAAAGATACATTTTTATTGACATCATGTTGTCTGTGAAGTCCTTGTTCCTATAGATGGTCTATGTAAATTTCTGTTCATGACACTCTTGGTTTCCAGAACCTGCTTTTAAGTCTTTGATAATTCCAACATCTAAATCATATAGGGTATAGAATATGTTGATTGGTTTTCCCTTGAGAACTGGTCACATTTTCCTTGTTCTGTGTATGTTGAGGAATTTTGCATTGTATCCTGGGCATTTTGAAAGTTCTGTCATGTAAACTGTATGTCACACTATAATCCTCTAGAGAATATTTTTAGAAGGTAGTCAACCAAATTAGGGTCAGACCACAAATTTAATCCTGCCTTCTGTGGATAGTGATTCTAATTTCAGTTCAATTCCAAGTCATTAGTTTACTGTTTTATTTCTGTTCTCTGCATGTGCCATTCAGGTGTTTGACCATTGGGTAGTAGTTTACTTTTTAAGATTTACTTATTTATTTTAGAGACGGAAAGAAAGAATGCATGAGCAGAGGGAGGAGCAGATGAGGGGGGAGATAGAGAGAGAATCTCAGGCAGACTCCCCACTGAGCATGGAGCCTGATGCAGGGCTTGATCTCACCACCCTGAGGTATGACGTGAGCCAAAACCAAGAGTGAGATACTCAACTGCCTGAGCCACCCACCTGCCCTGGGCATAGTTTAAATCTTAGTGCATTCCTCATGCCCTTTGTTATGATCTTTTGGGTCTTCTCTGCTTCTGTGGAGCTTAGGGATGAGCGTAGGACTTATATGGTTCATTCACAGAATTGGGAGATTATTTTCTCTAGCTCTCTCTCTTCTTTCACAAGCCTACTCTTGAGCCCATGGTACCCCCTTTCCTAGTTCCTCTGGCCATAAAGACAGAGTATCCCTTGGATATTTGGTTGCTTACTCAGCCATCACTGCCATACCCCTCTGTGACTGGGCAATGCTGCTCAAGAAAACAAAACAAAACTGAACAGAATTACATCTTCCTCTTTGGCTCAAATAGTCCCTATTATGGTTACTTTGCCTAGTAATACAGGGGTTTTGTTCAGATTTTCACCAGTCATGTGACTATGCTGCTATGTAACTCTGACACTGGGATCCACCCTCAGGAAAAATCTGCAAGAGAAAAAATATATATAGCATCCACCTTGTCATGGGCCCCTTCTCTAAGTTTTAACTCCCTTTCACAGTCTAACTGCTTGATTACTTCTCAGTCTTTAAGTACTTGTTTTTTTAATTTTGTCCATCATTTTTAGTTGTTTATTAGAAGAAGAGATAGGTGATAGTTGGCTTATTCTATTTTGGCCAGAACTGGAATTTGTTCTTTCACTTGTAAAGTATCTGTATATTTATATATTAAGTTGGTTTCTTATAAACAATAAATACTTTTGCTTGTGCTTTTTTTTAATCCAGTCTGACAATATATGGCTTTCATTTTGAATGTTTAGATGATTTTCATTTAATGCAATTATGGTTATGTTTGGATTTGAATCTACCATTTTGGTATTTGGATTCTATTTGTTTCATTTGGTCTTCAGTTCTTTTTTTCCTCTCTATTCTTGCCTTCTTTTGGAATAACTGAATTTTTTTTAATGATTTCACTTTATCTCCATTATTGGCTATACACCTTTGTTTTTAGTGGTTACACTAGGATGCTCTTATTACAACCTCCCTTAATGTGATATTACACTATTTTACATACTGTAAGAACCATATATTTATTTTGCCTTTTCCATCCTTTGTGCTATTGTTGCCATCTATACATTTTACTTTTACACATATTATAAACCCCACAAAGCATTGTTATTATTTTTACTTTAAAACAGTCATTTATCTTTTAAGGAGATTTTTTTAAATGACAGAAGGTCTACATTTAGCATTTGTGGCACCCTGTATTCCTTTCTATAAATCAACGTTTGCTTCTGGAATAATTTTTCTTCTACCTAAAGAGCTTCATTTATTTTTTTTTTATAGTTTAGGTCTGCTGCAGATTAAATCTCCACTTTTGTTTGCCTGAAAAAGTCTTTATATAGTGCTCAATTTTGAAAGACAACTTCACTGGATAAAAAATTCCAGGTTGACAGATTTTTATTTCATCACTTTAGAGATGTCACTCCACTGCCTTCTAAATAGCATAGTTTCTGATGAGATGTCTGTGATTTTTCTTACCTTTGTTTTTCTATATAATACAGCTTTAATTTGAATGCTTTTAGCATTTTTCTCTTTATGACTAGTTTAGTGGAATCACATTATGGACACTTTCATATGGTTCTCTTTTTGTTTATCTTGCTTGAGATTTGTTGACCTTAAATTTTCAGGCTTATCATTTTTAATAAATTGAAAATTTTTGGCTATTATTTTTTCCTGTCTCTTATTGGTAGTCCAATTATCTACTCATTTTTAAAATTTTTAGTCATTTTGCTCTTGGTGCTTCATTTGGGGTAATTTCTATTGCTTAGTCTTCAAGTTTACTGATCTTTTTCATCAGTATCTAATTTATTGTTAATCCCATTCAGTATTCTTTTCATTATAGATATCATAGTTTTACTCTTTAGACATTCTATTTTTTATTTCTGTAAAGTCAGTAATGATGTCCCCTATTTCTTTCCTGAGTCTACTAATTTGATTATTCTCTCTGTTTTGATTTGTCAGTCTAGCTAGAAGTTTCTCTATTTTTTAGGTCTTTAAAAATAATCAACTTTTGGTTTTATTGATTTTTTCCCTATTATTTTTCTATTCATATTTGAGTAATCTCCATTCTAATCTTTATTATTTCCTTTCTTCTGCTTGCTTTGGGTTTAGTTTTTTCTTTTTCCAGTGTCTTAAGCTAAGTTATAGATTTGAGATTGTTTTTAATATAGACCCATCTATAAATTTGTACATATTAGTTTAGCTATATCCCATAAGTTTGATATGTCATATCTTCATTTTTATACATCTCAAAATATTTTCTAATTTCCACTGTAATTTATCCATTGACCTTCTGATCATTTAAAAGTGTGTTCTTTAATTCCCACATATTTGTGAATTTCCCAAATTTAGTTCTGTTACTGATTTCTAATTTCATTCCACTGTAGTCAGAGAAGATTATTTGCATGATTAATGTCTTTAAATTTATTGATGATTGTTTTATGGCCTATCATCTAACCTAGGGACGTTCCATGTACATTTGACAAGAGGTTATATTCTATTTGGGGATGGAGTTCTATTCAGGTCTGTTATGTCTATTTGGTTTATAGTTTTGTTCAGGTCTTCTGTATCTTTGTTGATCTTCTGCCTAGTTGTTTTAGTCCTTACTGAAAGTGGGATATTGATGGCATTGCCTATTATTGTTGAATTGCCTGTTTCCCCCTTCAATTGTGTCAGATTTTGCTTCATGTATTTTGGAGCTCTGTTGTTAGGTACATACATGGTTTATGATTGTTATGTTTTCATGATGGGTTGACCTTTTTATCATTATACAATGTCCCTGTTTTTCTTTAGTAAATTTTTTAAGATTTTATTTATTCACTTGACAGAGATCACAAGTAGGCAGAGAGGCAGGCAGAGAGAGAGGAAGGGAAGAAGGCTCCCTGCTGAGCAGAGAGCCTGACACGGGGCTCCATTCCAGGACCCTGAGATCATGACCTGAGCCGAAGGCAGAGGTTTTAACCCACTCAGCCACCCAGGTGCCCACTTTAGTAAATATTTTGTTCTAAAAATCTATTTTTTGATATTATAGCCACTCCAACTTTATTATACTTGCTGTTTGCCTGATATATCTTTTTTCCATTCTTCTATTTTAAACCACTTTATATATTGAATCTAAAGTATACGTCAAACTCAACACCCCCAAGTCCAATAAATCTAGTCAAGAAATGGGCAGAAGACATGAACAGATATTTTTCCAAAGAAGTACAAATGGCCAGCAGACAGATGGAAAAATGCTCACCAACACTTGTCATCAGGGAAATTCAATCAAAACCACAGTGAGCTACCACCTCATACCAATCACACCAATAGCTAAAATTAATAACTCAGGAAACAACAGATGTTAGTGAGGATGTGGAGAAAGAGGATCCTTCTTACACTATTGGTGGGAATGCAAACTAGTAGATCTGTTCTGGAAAATAGTATGGAGGTTCCTCAAAAAGTTAAAACTAAGGCCACCCTATGACCCAGCAATTACACTACTAGGTATTTATCCAAAGGATACAAACTTAGTGATTCAAAGGGGCACATTCATCCCAGTGTTTACAGAAGCAATGTCCACAATAGCCAAAATATGGAAAGAGCCCAGATGACCATTGACAGATGAATGGATAAAGATATAGTATAGATACACAATGAAATATTACTCAACCATCAAAAAAATGAAATCTTGCCATTTGCAACAACATGAATGGAACTAGAGGGTATCATACTAGGTGAAATAAGTCACTCAGAGGAAGACAAAATATCATATGATTTCACTAATATGTGGAATTTAAGAAACAAAACAGATGAACATAGGAGAAGGGAAGGAAAAAAAGATGAAAACAGAGAGGGAGGCAAACCATAAAAGACTCTTTACTATAGGAAACAAACTGCGGGTTGCTGGAGGGGAAGTGGGTGGGGGATGGGGTAATTGGGAGACAGGTATTAAGGAGGGCACTTGAAGTAATGAGCACTGGGCGTTATATGCAACTGATGAATGACTAAATTCTGCTTCTGAAACTAATAAAGCAGTATATGTTCATTAAATTGAATTTAAATTAAAAATCTTTAAAAATAAAAAATTAAATTAAAAAATAATGTATATGCCCTATAGACAGTATATAATTGAATCTTATTTTTTAATACAGTATGATAATCTCTGCCTTTTAATTGGGTTGTTTAAATCATATTTAATGTTCTTATTGATGTAGTTTAATTTATATCTATCACTTTACTTTTGGTTTTCTATATTTTGTCTATTTTTTCCCTCTATTTGTGTTTTGATGCTTTCTTTTGATTAAAATAACATTTTCTAGCATAATAGCTTAATTTTATTATTTTTCCACTATATTTTTAGTTACTTTACTGCTTTTTGTTCTACAGTTTACCATTACATCTAGTTTATCATAATCTAGTTCATATTTTTACAAACTTAATTCGTGTGAGAGATGGACACCTTACCCATGTATAGCTCTATCCTGCCTCCCTACTTTTGTGCTATTATTGTTATATATCTGTATGTGACAAGTCCAATAATATCTTATATTTATTATGTTATAGTTTATATTTTTAAAGAAGCCGAGAGAATAACAGCAAGGAAGTATATCTTTATAAAGTCTGTCATGTTAATCTTTCTATTACTGTTCTGATTTGCTTCAGTTTTTCCTATAGATTCAAGTCACCATTGGGTTTCATTTCCTTACTTCAATACAGCTTGTTCTCACCCACCTCCTTCGTGCTCCTATTGCCAAACTTATTATATTTCTATATGTTATATGACAAACAATTTCACAAGACACATGTATTTTCATATAAGTAAATTAAAAGAAATGAGAAAAATATACATTTGAGTATCTTTTATAATTATGGAATTACCTTTACCAGTATTGTGTGCTTTTTATTGTGGGATCAAATTATCGTCAGTGTCACTTTATTTCAGCCTAAATAACTTCTTTTAACATTTCTTGTCAGTCTGATTTGCTAGCAACAAATTCTCTTAGTCTTTGTTTTTCTGAGAATGTCTTTGTTTTACCTTCATTTTTGAAAGATCGTTTTTCTGGGTAGAAGATTCTGGTTAACATTTATTTTTCTTTTAATACTTTAAAAATATCATCCTACTGCTTTTCAACCATCATTGACTTTGATAGTACTTCAACTCTTAATCTTATTGGGTTCCCTTGTGTGTGATGAGTTGTTTATCTCGTGCTGCTTTCAGGATTTTAACTTTCTCAGTTTTGACATTTTTTGCTATTATCTGTGTGGGTGTGGATCTCTTTACCTTTATCTTATTTAGAGTTTATTGAACTTTTTGTATGTGTAAGTTAATGTTTTTCACTAAATATGGGGATTTTTTTCAGCCATTATTATTTCTAATATTTTTCTGCCTTTTCCTAGCTCATTCTATTACTCTCTTACATGTTTGTTGGCTTATTTAATGCCGTTCTGCATTGCTCTGATGTTCGGTTCATTTTCTCTGTTCTTTGGGTTGCACAGTTTGCTAGTCTTTCTTCAATTTCACTGATTCTTCTGCCTTTAAAATCTATATGTAACTCCTCTACTGAATTTTTCACTTCAATTATTATAATTTTAAACTCAAGAATTTCCATTTGGGTTTCAAAAAATTCTACTTATTTAGATTCTGTATTTGATGTGGCATTGTTTTTGTGTTTTTTTTTTTCCAATTTAGATTTTAGTTGGTGAACATACATTGCAATATTGGTTTCAGGAGTAGAATTCAGTGGTTTATCACCTACATACAACTCCAGTGCTCATCACAAGTGGCTTCTTTGATACCCATCACCCATCTCACCCATTCCCCATGATATAGCACTGTTATGATAGCTTCCTTTATTTCTTTAACAATGGTTTCCTTTAGCTTCTTAAAAACACACTCATAGTATCTGCTTTGAAAATTTTATTTGCTAAATCCAGTATCTGAGCCCACTTAAAGACCCTTTCTATTGCCTACTTTTCCCCCTCTGTATGAGTCATACTTTACTGTTTCTTTGCACATCTTGTATTTTTTTTTGCTATTGTTGAAAACTGGACATTTTAGATGATTTATTGTAGAAAAATGAATACAGATTATAGCCCCCTACTTCCCGGGCTGCCTTTTGCTGTCTTTTGTTGATTTGTTTTGTAACTTGGCTGTACTAGTTCATTAAAATCCATTTCCCTCACTGTGTCAAGCCTCTGATATCTCCTAAGAGGGTACAGGATTGGTGTGTGCATAGTCACCTTGGTATGAAAATGGTTTTGGCAGAACATATTTGACTGTCTCTTCCTTTGGTCTCTCTGTTGGCTGTCTCTATTGGTACAATCAGCTATTACCACCATTAATTGCTATCTGGTTGTTTTATTGTTTTTCACAATGTCCTGGGGCATAAGAGTCCATCTGATCCAACTAAATTCAGGCCCTTTTGCAGGGTAGTTTGTTTGTTTGTTTAGGATATTTATTTATCTGCTTATTTTTAAAGATTTTGTTCATTTATATGAGAGAGTGGGGGAGGGGCAGAGAGAGAGATTGAGAGACAGACTCCCCACTAGGAAGCCCAGTGTGGGGCTCAATTGCAGGATCCTGAGATCATGAGCTGAGCCAAAGTCAGATGTTTAACTGAGCCACCCAGACACCCCTTATTTATTTATTTCAGAGAGAGAGAGAAGGAGACCAGGAGAGGGAGGGATGCAGGAAGAGGGAGAGAGAATCTCAAGCAGACTCCATACATGGAGCCCAGTATGGCAGTCAAAATCCTGAGATCATGTCCTGAGCCAAAACCAAGAGTCAGATGTCCAACCAACTGTGCCATCGAGGCACCCCTGCATGGGTAGTTTTGAAACCAGTATTTGAGATTTATTCTGACCCTGGGAGACCTCTTCTTACCTGTATCTTTCCCTGGTTCTCTCTCTTCAGCTTCTGGCTGATGCATGGTTTTGTTACCATGAAGCAACCGGCCCCTCCTGAAGGGCTCACCACTGAAATCTTCATCTCCATTTCATATAGTTCTCTGAGGTTTGAACTTCCTCATGCTGTGTTCAAAATAGTCAGTTCTTTGGGAGAGTTCTGGAGTTTTTAATTTTAATCATCTTCCTATTCTTTTTTTTAAAGATTTTATTTATTTATTTGACAGAGATCACAAGTAGGCAGAGAGGCAGGCAGAGAGAGGAAGGGAAGCAGGCTCCTTGTTGAGCAGAGAGCCCGACATGGGGCTCGATCCCAGGACCCTGGGATCATGACCTGAGCCGAAGGCAGAGGCTTTAACCCACTGAGCCACCCAGGCGCCCCTCATCTTCCTATTCTGCTGGAAAAACATTTATACCATTTATACATTTATACCATTCCTCCAGAGCTGAAGGTATAGACTGTCAAATAAAGAAATACAGGGTGCCATAAATGCTGAATATAAGAACTTCAGTCAGAAGTTCTGAATTTCAGATTTTAAACTTTCAGATTTAAGATTTAAGACTTTCAGATTTAAAAAATCTCCTTAAAAGATAAATGACTGTTTAAAGTAAAAATAATAACAGTGCATTGTGGGGTTTATATTATGTGTAAAAGTAAAATATATATGTAGCAACAATAACACAAAGGATAGAAAAGGCAAAATAAAGGTGTATATTTCTTACACTCTATGTAAAATAGTGTAATATTACGTTAAGGGAGGTCATAATAAGAGCAACCTAGTGCAACCACTGAAAACAGTCTGTGTTTTATTAATTATTTTTATTAACATATAATATATTATTTGCCCCGAGGTACAGGTCTGTGAATTGCCAGGCTTACACACTTCACAGCACTCACCATATCACATACCCTCCCCAAAGTCCATAACCCAAGCACCCTCTCCATACACCCCTGCCCCCCCAGCAACCCTCAGTTTGTTTCATGAGATTAAGAGTCTCTTATGGTTTGTCTCCCTCCTGATCCCATCTTATTTCATTTTTTCCTTCCCTAACCCCCCAACCCTCCCACTCTGCCTCTCAAATTCTTCATATCAGGGAGATCATGTGATAATTGTCTTTCTCTGATTGACATATTTCGCTCAGCGTAATACCCTCTAGTTCCATCCACGTTGTTGCAAATGGCAAGATTTCATTTCTTTTGATGGCTGCATAGTATTCCATTGTATGTATGTATATATATACCACATCTTCTTTATCCATCATCTGTTGATGGACATCTAGGTTCTTTCCATAGTTTGGCTATTGTAGACATTGCTGCTATAAACATTCGGGGGCATATGCCCCTTCGGATCACTACATTTGTATCTTTAGGGTAAATACCCAATAGTGCAATTGCTTGGTCATAGGGTAGCTCTATTTTCCACTTTCTGAGGAAGCTCCATGCTGTTTTCCAGAGTGGCTGCACCAGCTTGCATTCCCACCAACAGTGTAGGAGGGTTGCCCTTTTTCCGCATCCTCTCCAACATCTGTTATTTCCTGACTTGTTAATTTTAGCCGTTCTGACTGGTGTGAGGTGGTATCTCATCATGGTTTTGATTTCTATTTCCCTGATGCCAAGTGATGTGGAGCACTTTTTCATGTGTCTGTTGGCCATCTGGATGTCTTCTTTGCAGAAATGTCTATTCATGTCCTCTGCCCATTTCTTGATTGGATTATTTGTTCTTTGGGTGTTGAGTTTGATAAGTTCTTTATATATTTTGGATACTAGCCCTTTATCTGATATGTCATTTGTGAATATCTTCTTCTTCCATTCTGTAAGTTGTCTTTTGTTTTTGTTGACTGTTTCCTTTGGTGTGCAAAAGCTTTTGATCTTGATGAAGTCCCAAGAGTTCATTTTTGCCCTTGCTTCCCTTGCCTTTTGAAATGTTTCTAGGAAGAAGTTGCTGCGGCTGAGGTCAAAGAAGTTGCTACCTGTGTTCTTCTCAAGGATTTTGATGGATTTCTTTCTCATATTGAGGTCTTTCTTGCATTTTGAGTCTATTTTTGTGTGTGGTGTTAGGAAATGGTACAGTTTCATTTTTCTGCATGTGGCTGTCCAATTTTTGCAACACCATTTGTTGAAGAGATTTTTTTTCCCATTGGACATTCTTTCTTGCTTTGTTGAGAGTTAGTTGACCGTAGAGTTGAGGGTCTATTTCTGGGCTCTCTATTCTGTTCCATTGATCTATGTGTCTGTTTTTGTGCCAGTGCCATACTGTCTTGATGATTATAGCTTTGTAATAGAGCTTGAAGTCTGGAATTGTGATGCTTCAAACTTTGGCTTTCTTTTTCAACATTCCTCTGGCTGTTTGGGGTCTTTTTTGGTTACATATATATTGTAGGATTATTTGTTCCATTTCTTTGAAAAAAAAATGATGGTATTTTGATAGGGATTGCATTAAATGTGTAGATTGCTTATGGTAGCATAGACATTCTCACAACATTTGTTCTTCCAATCCATGAGCATGAAATGTTTTTCCATTTCTTTGTGTCTTCCTCAATTTCTTTCATGAGTACTTTATAGTTTTCTGAGTACAGATTCTTTTGCCTTCTTGGTGAGGTTTATTCCTATTGTTTTGGGTATAATTGTAAATGGGATCAACTCCTTAATTTCTCTTCCTTCTGTCTTGTTGTTGATGTGTAGAAATGCAGCTGATTTCTATGCATTGATTTTATATCTGACACTTTACAGAATTCCTGTATGAGTTCTAGCAGTTTTGGAGTGGAGTCTTTTGGGTTTTCCACATATAGTATCATATCATCTTCAAAGAGTGAGAGTTTGACTTCTTTGCCAATTCGGGTGCCTTTAATTTCTTCTTGTTATCTAATTGCTGAGGCTAGGATTTCTAGTACTAGGTTGAACTGCAGTGGTGGTAGTGGACATCCCTGCCGTGTTCCTGATCTTAGAGGAAAAGCTCTGTTTTTCCCCATTGAGAATGATATTCTCTGTGGGCTTTTCATAGATGGCTTTGATTATATTGAGGAATGTACCCCTATCCCTATACTTTGAAGAGTTTTGATCAAGAAAGGATGCTGCACTTTGTCAAATGCTTTTTTAGCATCTATTGAGAGTATTGTATGGTTCTTGTTCTTTTTTTTATTAATGTTTGTATCACATTGATTCATTTGTGGATGTTGAACCAACCTTACAGCCCAGGAATAAATCCCATTTGGTTGTGGTGAAATATTGGTCTGTAATTCTCTTTTTTGATGGGTCCTTGTCTGGTTTTGGGATGAAGGTAATGCTCCCCTCATAAAATGAGTTTGGAAGTTTTCCTTCCGTTTCTATTTTTTGGAACAGTTTCAGGAGAATAAGAATTCATTCTTCTTTAAATGTTTGGTAGAATTCCCCTGGGAACCCATCTAGCCCTGGGCTCTTGTTTGTTGGGAGATTTTTGATGACTGCTTCAATCTCCTTATTGGTATGTGTTGGTTCAGGTTTTCTATTTCTTCCTGGTTCAGTTTTGGTAGTTTATATTTCTCTAGGAAAGCATCCATTTCTTCCAGATTGTCAGATTTGCTGGTGTATAGCTGCTCCTAATATGTTCTTATAATTGTTTGTATTTCTTTGGTGCTGGTTGTGATCTCTCCTCCTTCATTCATGATTTTATTTATTTGGGTCCTTTCTCTTTTCTTTTTGATAAGTCTGTCCAGGGGTTTATCAATCTTACTAATTCTTTCAAAGAACCAGCTCCTAGTTTCGTTGATTTGTTCTATTGTTTTTTTCGGTTTCTATTTCATTGATTTCTGCTTTGATATTTATTATTTCTCTTCTCCTGCTGGGTTTAGGCTTTCTTTGCTGTTCTTTCTCCAGCTCCTTTAGGTATAGGATTAGGTTGTGTACTTGAGACCTTTCTTGTTTCTTGAGAAAGGCTTGTATGGCTATGTACTTTCCTCTCAGGACCACCTTTGCTGTGTCCCATAGATTTTGAACAGTTGTGTTTTCATTATCATTTGTTTCTATGAATGTTTTCAATTCTTGTTTAATTTCCTGTTTGACCCATTCATTCTTTAGTAGGATGCTCTTTAGCCTCCATGTATTTGAGTTCTTTCCAACTTTCCCCTTGTGTTTGAGTTCCAGCTTCAGGGAATTGTGTTCTGAAAATATGCAGGGAATGATCCCAATCTCTTGGTACCAGTTGAGACCTGATTTGTGACCCAGGATGTGATCTATTCTGGAGAATGTTCCATGTGCACTAAAGAAGAATGTGTATTCTGTTGCTTTGGGATGGAATGTTCTGAATATATCTGTGATGTCCTTCTGGTCCAGTGTGTCACTTAAGGCCTTTATTTCCTTGTTGATCTTTTGCTTGGATGATCTGTCCATTTCAGTGAGGGGGCTGTTAAAGCCCCCTACTATTATTATTGTCAATGTGTTCCTTTGATTTTGTTATTAATTGGTTTATATAGTTGGCTGCTCCCATGTTAGGGGCATAAATATTTAAAATTGTTAAATCTTCTTGTTGGACAGATCCTTTGAGTATAATATACTGTCCTTCCTCATCTCTTAGTATAGTCTTTGGTGTAAAATCTAATTGATCCAATTTAAGGATCGGCACCCCAGCTTTCTTTTGATGTCCATCTGCATGGTAAATTGCTTTTAACCCCCCACTTTAAATCTGGATTTGTCTTTGGGTCTAAAATGACTTTTTTGCAGACACCATATTGATGGGTTTTGTTTTTTTATCCATTCTGATACCCTGTGTCTCCTGATTGGGGCATTTAGCCTACTTACATTCAGAGTAACTATATTACCTGTAATGTACTGTTATTGTATATTGTTTCTGTTCCTTTCTGGTCTACTACATTTACGCTCTCTCTTTGCTTTGTGGACCCCTTTCAATATTTCCTGTAGGGCTGGTTTGGTGTTTGCAAATTCTTTTAATTTTTGTTTGTCCTAGAA